>NC_057805.1:313507271-313533306 GCF_018294505.1 Triticum aestivum
GGCGGCTGGTGAGTGGGCGGCGGCTCGGCGGGTTTGTCGGCGGCGGCTTGGGGCTCGAGGGGGCCGAGGGCGCCTTAAAAAGGGGGCGAGGCGGCGCGGCTCGGGCAGTGTCCCGGTTGGACACGGCGGCGGGCGGCGTGACGAGCTCGGCCTCCTTCGGGACGTCGGCGGCGGGGCGGGGCGTAGCTGGGCCTGGGCCGGCCCAGTCGGCGAAGAAATTCATTTTTTTAAACAATTTTCCAGACAAACAAAAGTAATAAAAACAAAATAAATGAAAATATTATATAGGCATATAATATATCAAAATTTTCAAAAAAAGATTTTCTACAGCATGAACATTTTCTAGCGTCAAATAAAATCCACAAAAAATCAAATAAAGCAAAGAGTGCTACTATTGCGATAGAACCTCATACAAGACATTTTAAAAATACCAAAATGATTTCAAATTTATTTCTCTCCAATTTTCTGATGTAGGGAATCATTTTACCCTATTTTCCATATATATTATTTTTGCAGAAAATTAATTTGAATAAAAACCAAATAACTCCAAATTCAGAAATTTTTTGAAGAGTCTTTCAATTTGATTCCTTTAAACTTCCAACTCATATTTCATATGTTTTGAAGAAGTCATTTTATCTTCTCACATGAAAATCATTGAGTTGCTTAAAGTTTCTGAATTGGAAAATATTTCCAAATAAAATTCAAATCTTTTCAAAACCCTTTTCATTTATTCAAATGGAAGAAGCCATGTCATCTTCTCTCCAGGGTTTTGTGATGAAATGGATTTGAATTCATGGAGATCATAAATGCAAAAAATGAAAGTTTGGGAAAGTCCTTTTATTCCCTCTCATTTAACTTTCAAAAAGATTCAAATTTCACTCAATTTCACACAATCAATCAAAAAATCAATCATAACTATCTATTTAATATAAAATTCCAAATTTTAGAATTTTGGGATGTTACATATTTTCTAAGAAATCCCAGCCCTTTTGCACTTTCTAGAAATACCCGAATTAGCTGGGCTTGTTCTATATATAATGTTAGGTTAGAAGGAGCAATTAATATAAAAAAACCAGAGCGACACATTTTTATATATATAATTAACAAATTAGCGAGTTATTGCTCAAAAAAATGAGTGTGTTATTATTACATTGGTCCTTAAAATCTTCGCAAGCTTTTGTACGCAATCACCAAGACTTTCCTTGCCTGTGAATCGGAAACAACCAGGATTTTCCTTGCCAACTTCTGTTAAACATTTACTTTTATAAGTTAATAACACGTGGGATGGTTTTTATAATGTATATATAAGTCTCTATTAAATATACAATAAGAGTAATAATATAAATATATATAATGTGGTTAGAAGGGAAAAGATAAATTGGACACAGCATTATTATTCTTATATATAGATAAATAGAATAGAGATCTGCGTTTTATTAAAAAATACATTAGGCTAGCGATCTTTAAGAAAAAGCAAAACCTACGGTGGGAGGCCCATAGGCCAGTACATACATGATGGACCTCAAAAAATAAGTTGAAACCACTGTCTCCGTATGTCATGGGCTACGCATGTTAAAAAACAAAACCTAGGCCTAGCTGATTCTTGTTCGCCCTCTGAAAAAAAATGATACCATCTAGATCCCCGATACCCCTTCCCCACAACAAAAAAAAGATCCCCGATACCCCTGGAAAAAAGCTCCCCGATGACAGTCATCGTTGGAAATTTATTTCATTTATTGACTGAGGTTGACAAACCCGTGGGCCCCAACATCAATATACAATTAGGAGGGAGCTTTTTTTCCAATGGGGCACTTGCTTGCGTACGGCTTGGACCTGGTGGGTCCCCACTGTCAGTCTCTTGGCATACAGTCCTCTCCGGATTCCTCCCATTTGTTGAGCATGTTGACAACGGCATACGGCGGCGCCACGGCGAGCGCACACGGACGGGAAAGAATCGGAGCCGGGGACGACGCCTTCATTCTTTCGAACATACCACATTAGCCCGGTGGCTGCATCCCTCTCACCCAAAAGTTGTAAAGCCCGGGTTCGATTCCAACTAGTGTAGTTGAAAAATATCTAACACTTGCCAAAATTTCGTCCCTAGTTTACCCAGTTTTTCGCACACTCAACATTGTCTTGCCATTTTGAAAATATCATATCTTTTTGACTTTGCATCATATGAAGATGTGCTATACATGAATGTTGATCAGCATGATGTTAACTTGTTGTTAGTTCCATTTTTTTACCATGAATAAAATTTCCAACATTCTGTTATCCATGTTTGAAAAGTGCATGTTGATTTAAATGCTCTGCTTCTGAAACATGCAGTTTCTTATCTGAAAATCACTTGGACAAGCAGCCATCACCGGTGTTGGATTCGATGCCGCACTTCTTCAATCCACCGGCAGGCGCGAGGGGGAAATAAACTTCCATCGCATGCTGCCGGTTGGGGAATGCAGCGAACTGGAATAAAGAGGGGGCCGACGGCGTGACTGAAGAAGCACATCAGAAGCGATTTTTTTCAGTGGATGGCTCTGATGCCGCTTGAAGATACGTCGGTATTTCCCCAAAGAGGAAGGGATGATGCAGCACAACGGTGGTAGGTATTTCGCTCAGAAATGAAACAAAGGTTATCGAACCAGTAGGAGAACCAAGCAACACAATGTAAACCGCCCTGCACACAAATAACAGCCACTCGCAACCCGACGTGTTAAAGGGGTTGTCAATCCCTTTCGGGTAACGACACCTCAAACTGGTGCGTGGGCGGGAGAGAGTTGTAATAGATTGAATAAATGGATCACAAATAAAATAAAATGCAGCAAAGTATTTTTGTATTTTTGTTTTAATAGATTTGAAAATAAAGGCAAGGAAAAAGTAGATCGCAAAGGCACATATATGAGAAAGAGACCCGGGGGCGTAGATTTCACTAGTGGCTTCTCTCGAGAAAAATAGCAAACGGTGGGTGAACAAATTACTGTTGGGCAATTGATAGAACTTCAAATACTCATGACGATATCCAGGCAATGATCATTATATAGGCATCACGTCCAAGATTAGTTGACCGACTCCTGCCTGCATCTACTACTATTACTCCACACATTGACCGCTATCCAGCATGCATCTAGTGTATTAAGTTCATGGAAAAACGGAGTAATGCAATAAGAACGATGACATGATGTAGACAAGATCTATCTATGTAGATATAGACCCCATCGTTTTATCCTTAGTAGCAACGATACATATGTGTCGTTTTCCTTTCTGTCACTGGGATCAAGCACCGTAAGACCGAACCCACTACAAAGCACCTCTTCCCATTGCAAGATAATTAGATCAAGTTGGACAAACAAAACCCAAATATCAGAGAAGAAATACGAGGCTATAAGAGATCATGCATAAAAGAGATCGAAGAAACTCAAATACTTTCATCGATATAAAAGATAGATCTGATCATAAACTCAAAGTTCATCGATCCCAACAAACACACCGCAAAAGAGTTACATCATATGGATCTCCAAGAGACCATTGTATCGAGAATTCAGTGAGAGAGAGGAAGCCATCTAGCTACTAACTACAGACCCGAAGGTCTACAAAGAACTACTCACGCATCATCGGAGAGGCACCAATGGAGGTGGTGAACCCCATCCGAGAAGGTGTCTAGATTGTATCTGGTGGTTCTGGACTCTGCAGTGGCTGGATGAATATTTCATCGACTCCCCTAGGGTTTCTGGAATATTGGGGTATTTATAGAGCAAAGAGGCGGTCCGGGGGGCACACGAGGCGGGCACAACCCACCAGGGCGTGCCTGGGCCTCCTGGCCCGCCCTGGTGGGTTGTGCACCCCTCGGGGCACCCCCAGGTGCAGTCAGGGCCCATTACGTTCCTTCTGGTCCAAAAAAATCTCCGTGGAGTTTCGTTGCGTATGGACTCTGTCTGATATTGATTTCCTGCTATGTAAAAAACATGCAGAAAACAGCAACTGGCACTTGGCACTATGTCAATAGGTTAGTACCAAAAAATGATATAAAATGACTATACAATGTTAATAAAATATCCAAGATTGATAATATAACAGCATGGAACAATCAAAAAATATAGATACGTTGGAGACGTATCAACATCCCCAAGCTTAACTCCTACTCTTCCTCGAGTAGGTAAGTGATAAAAACAGAATTTTTGATGTGCAATGTTGCCTAACATGTCATATCATATTCTTTTCTTTATAGCATGGACATTTGGACTTTTATGTGATTCAAAGCAATAGTCTAGTTTTGACATGATATTTTAAATACTCAAGCATATCAACAAGCAACCAAGTCTTTCAAAATATCAACGCTAAAATAAGTTATCCCTAGCCCATCATGCTCAACCATTGATCCATTCATGAAACACACTCGCATATGAGGTACACCCAATACTTAAGTACGATCATATTGCCTCCTAGTTGGTGCTTTTGTAACAGAGGATGGAGACTCAAATTCAAAATAAAAATTGCATAAAGTAAAGGAGAGGCCCTTTGCAGAGGGAAGTAGGGATTTGTAGAGATGCCAGAGCTCAATGCGAAAAACTTAGAAATAAAAACATTTTGGGAGGTGTATCCATCCCACCAACGAAAACGACTTAGAGTTCCCAACACTTTCCTTGCTAGATATATCATAGGCGGTTCCCTAACAGAAAATAAAGTTTATTCCTTTTCCACCATACTTTCACTTTCCATGGCTAACCGTATCCACAGGTGCCTTCCATACCAACACTTTCCAAGGAATTTATTATTTGACAACATAAAGTAAATTCATTTTTTCATTTCAAGACTGGGCATCCCTAAAACCTTTGCCTTACTCTCGTGCAATGACAAGTGAATAAACACTCATCGTGAGAACAACACATCCAGCATGGAAAATATTAGCCACCCCTCACCGCTCCGCGAGCGAAACAAACACACAAAAGAGAAGTTTCTTTTTAAAATTAGAGATGGCACATGCAAATTTGCTTAGAACAGCAAAAGAATACCGCATATAGGTAGATATAGTGGACTCATGTGGCAAAACTGGTTTAAAGGATTTTGGATGCACAAGTAGAGATCATACTTAGTGCAAAATGAAGGCTAGCAAAAGATTGAGAAGCGACCAACCAAGAAACGAATAATCTCATAAGCAAGCGTTAAGCATAATTAACACCGAATAATGCACCATAAGTAGGATATAATTTCATTGCATGATTATTGACTTTCGTGCTTGCATAGGGAATCACAAACGATAACACCAATATTCTTACTAAAGCATAATTACTCATCAACATAACTCACATATCACATCATCATATCTCAAAACTATTACTAAGAATCAAGTTTATTTTGTCCAATGATCTTCATGATTTTTTTTATTATATCCTTCTTGGATATCTATCACTTTGGGACTAATTTTCATGTGTTGCTTTTCACAAGCTCAAACAAATATAAGTGAAGATCATGAGCATAATATTTTTTTCTTTCTCTCAAAATAATTTAAGTGAAGCAAGAGAGAATTTCTTGAAAATTTTACCAACTCTCAAATAAATCTAAGTGAAGCAAGAGAGCATTTCTTCAAAAATAATAAAGAACACCATGCTCAAAAAGATATAAGTGAAGCACTAGAGCAAGTCCATAGCTCATAAAAAATTTAAGTGAAGCATAGAGAGCAATTCTAACAAGTCATGACATAATTTTGACTCTCCCAAATAGGTGTGTGCAGCAAGGGATCAAGACTTAAAACAAAAAATAAAACAAGCAAAGACTCATATCATACAAGACGCTCCAAGCAAAACACATATCATGTGACGAATAAAAATATAGCTTCGAGTAAAATACCGATGGTCGTTAGAAGAAAGAGGGGATGCCACTCGGGGGCATCCCCTAGCTTAGTTGGTTGCTCATTTTTGGATAATAGCTTGGGATGCCGGGCCATCCCCAAGCTTAGGATCTTCAATCCTTTATTCCTTCATCCATCGTAAGATAACCCAAAACTTGAAAACTTCAATCACACAAAACTCAACAAAACTTTCATGAGATCCGTTTGTAAAAGAAAGCAAATCACTACTATAAGTACTATACCAAACCAATTCATATTTTGTTTTTGCATTATATCTACTGAATTCCAACTTTTCTATGGCAAAAACTCATCAAAGAAAACCATAGAGCCATAAAAATAAGCACACAATGCAAAGAAAACAGAATATGTCAAAACAGAACAATCTGTAGCAATCTGACTATTTCGAAAACTTCTGGAACTCCAAAAATTCTGAAAAACTAGGACGACCTGGGTAATTTGTATATTAATCTTCTGCAAAAAGAATCATGGCAAAATCTCTTTCTTATAAAAAATGAGAATTGTTTTCATGAGCGCAAAGTTCCTGTCTTTTTCAGCAAGATCAAGCAACTATCACCCAAGAAGATCCTATTGGTTCTACTTGGCACAAACACTAATTAAAACACAAAAAACACAATCATAACACTAGCATAATTGTGTTAACACTCAAGAACAGAAAGCAAAAAAGCAAAAATAAAATTTATTCATTGGGTTGCCTCCCAACAAGCGCTATAGTTTTATGCCCTTAGCTAGGCATAAAGCAAGGATCTAAGTTTTGTCTTCCGAAGTTTTGGCCACTTTTGTAAGGGTTTTCTCAAACCCGGGAGGCTCTTTACGCTTCCCTAAATTCTTCGGGAAAGAAATCATCTTAAGATCCAAAATATCCAAGCGCTTGTTGCAAAGAGTAAACAGGGTATTCATGCGATTGTTACTACCATTGAGGTGTTTAGGGGTTCATTATATTTCTGTATTTCAACCATATGTTTATGCAAATCACCAAGTTTGTCCAACATTTGAAATCCCTCAGCGGTGAAACAAAACCCCTTCTTTTGAGGTGGAATTCCCAAGATCCCTTCTAAAATTTCATAGGCAACATTGGCATCAAGCTCAACAAAATTTCCTTTAGCGGCAAAATCTATGATGCAAAGCCAATCCTATGTAAAAATTACGAAGCAAAACCTTAGCGTCCCCCTTTAGACTGGAAATACGATACGATTCCATAAGCCTATACCAGGCATCTTTCAAATTTTCTCCTTCTCTTTGCTTGAAGTAAAGAACTACAAAATCGGGTGACAAAGGAGGAGGAGCGCTAGCCATCAAGACTGGAGAGCAAGAAAACGGCGAATGGAAAAAGAGAGGCGAATAAAACGGTAAAATTTTGTGAAGTGGGAGAGAGGAAAACGAGAGGCAAATGGCAAATAATGTAAATTGCGAGGAGATGAGATTTGTGATTAGGAACCTGGTATATGTTGAAGATCCTCCCCGGCAACGGCGCCAGAAATTCCTTTTGATGTCGCTTGAAGCTACGTCGGTATTTCCCCAAAGAGGAAGGGATGATGCAGCACAACAGCGGTAGGTATTTCCCTCAGAAATGAAACCAAGGTTATCGAACCAGTAGGATAACCACTCAACACAACGTAAACAGCCCCCACACAAATAACAACCACTCACAACCCGGTGTGTTAAGAGGGTTGGCAATCCCTTTCGGGTAACGACGCCTCAAATTGTGCGTGGACAGGAGAGAATTGTACTAGATTGAATAAATGGATCGCAAATAAAATAATGTGCAAAAAGGTATTTTTGTATTTTTGGTTTAATAGATCTGAAAATAAATGCAAGGAAAAAGTAGATCGCAAAGGCAAATATATGAGAAAGAGACCCGGGGGCCGTAGATTTCACTAGTGGCTTCTCTCGGGAAAAATAGCAAACGGTGGGTGAACAAATTACTGTTGGGCAATTGATAGAACTTCAAATACTCATGACGATATCCAGGTAATGATCATTATATAGGCATCACGTCCAAGATTAGTAGACCGACTCCTGCCTGCATCTACTACTATTACTCCACACATCGACTGCTATCCAGCATGCATCTAGTGTATTAAGTTCATGGGAAAACGGAGTAATGCAATAATAACGATGACATGATGTAGACAAGGTCTATCTATGTAGAGATAGACCCCATCGTTTTATCCTTAGTAGCAACGATACATACGCATCGTTTCCCTTTCTGTCACTGGGATCAAGCACCGTAAGATCGAACCCACTACAAAGCACCTCTTCCCATTACAAGATAAATAGATCAAGTTGGCCAAACAAAACCCAAATATCAGAGAAGAAATATGAGGCTATAAGAGATCATGCATTAAAGAGATCAAAGAAACTCAAATACTTTCATGGATATAAAAAGATAGATCTGATCATAAACTCAAAGTTCATCGATCCCAACAAACACACCGCAAAAGAGTTACATCATATGGATCTCCAAGAGACCATTGTATTGAGAATTCAGCAAGAGAGAGGAAGCCATCTAGCTACTAACTACGAACCCGAAGGTCTACAAAGAACTACTCACGCATCATCGGAGAGGCACCAATGGAGGTGGTGTACCCCATCTGAGATGGTGTCTAGATTGGATCTGGTGGTTCTAGACTCTGCGGCGGCTGGATGAATATTTCGTCGACTCCCCTAGAGTTTCTGGAATTTGGGGTATTTATACAGCAAAGAGGCGGTCCGGGGGCACCCGAGGTGGGCACAACCAACGAGGGCACGCCTGTGCCTCCTGGCGCGCCCTGGTGGGTTGTACCCCCCTCGGGGCACCCCCCAGGCGCAGCTAGGGCCCATTACGTTCCTTCTGGTCCAAAAAAATCTCCGTGGAGTTTCGTTGCGTTTGGACTCTGTCTGATATTGATTTCCTGCTATGTAAAAAACAATGCAGAAAACAGCAACTCACACTTGGCACTATGTCAATAGGTTAGTACCAAAAAATGATATAAAATTACTATAAAATGATTATAAAACATCCAAGATTGATAATATAATAGCATGGAACAATACAAAATTATAGATACATTGGAGATGTATCAGGCTCTTGATGGCGTTTTTTTATTTACCTCTGCACCATACAACTTGTATTTTCAGCCTCCCAGTCCATGGTGGACCAGCAGCCCATTTGCTGGGTGGGCCAACCTACAGAAAGCAGCACTCGATTTTTTATCAAGCCCCAAAAACAACGCAGTACTATGTTTGTTTTGAGGCCGAAAACATTACGGCAGGGGTTGAGCGGGGGAGGGGGAAGATAGAGCAAAAAGATTAAAAAGAGCTGATGCGTCGTTGCTACCCAACAAGCAGGTGCAATTCTTCTCGGGAAGAAGTTGTGCCGTTGACACCCACACGTCACAAATCCCACAGTAGACATACTAACAAGTTCACACACAAGTACAACAGAAAAGGTAAACATTCGTATCAAACTCAGGTTCACAGGACATGTTCATATTCATAGCCAGCATTCACAACCAACAACTCAATAGATTCATATATACACAAGTTCAGCATGTCTATGCATCCAAATGATTGATAGATCACAAGACAATATTCATAGATAATTCACAAAAAGATTCAGATATACACATGTTCAGTATGTTTATGCATCCAAATGATTGAGATCACAGCCAATATCATCCATGGACAAACTTTAGTTACCTAGGGTACAGACTGGTAAATGGTGTTCAGTCGGAGGTAGTTCTTGCTAAAATTAATGCTTGTACGAGTAAACTTCCGAGTACATAAGAGGCAGCGCAGACAATCTGAACTTTGCTTGTAGGTTTATCCTCGAAATAGTGGCCTCGTGCCGAGGGAGGTTTGAGCAACATGGCCACTACTTTCATCCAACTAGTTTACTATCTCATCTTGGTCCTGTAGCTCGCCAAAATTCTACATTGCAGACAAGAAAGGAGGCGGTTGAGAAAATGAACCACCCAAATTTTTTGTGCAGTTCAACTGAAATGGAGCATCCCTGGCGTGTAGACTGATTAAGTGCCAGATGAATCTACGCGTCAACCAACTTGTTTGGAATCTTTAGACTCCATGCCATACAGTTCGCTACCATATGTGTCGATAACCAAAAGGCACAAGTTGGGACCAGAGACTGGACTGCGTTTTTCTGGGCTATGCACCAATTAATATTTTTGGCCTTCACTCTCCTAATACTTGGAGTTTGACAACTGGTTGACGCCGGTTGGTACTCGAAAGAATATAGGCACTTCTTCTTGTCAACATCGATGCTTGTCTGAGTGAACTTTGGAGTACATAGCAGCAACATAAGTATCTGTCCAGCTGATCTTTTCATGCAGTTCTACTGAAATCGCCCAATCTAATGATTTGCCTGCGAGTTTAGGCTCCAAGTTACTCCTTAAAGAAATCAGCAAACAGTAGCACAATACCAAATTACCAATACATATGACAAGCACAATAATCAGGATAAAGACCGGTACCAACCTGTGTGAGGTAGCATATCAATTACTATTTCCTTTGACTGGAAGCCGAGATAAGCCAAGCGACTGACAGCAAAGGAAGGAAGTAAGTCGAGATAAGCGACTGACAGGAAAGGAAGGAACCAGTCGAGGCAATGAAGCACCCAAAGTTTTTGTGCAACTCCACCAAAATCGAGCATCTCTGTTGGCACATATATTGAGAAAGTGAGATTACTATAATAGTGGGACTAGTTGATGAAACATAAACTAACAAATAGAAGCACCCTCATTATCTTAATGGGTAAAGTTAGCAACATAGTAGTCTTTCTTAAAGAGAGGTATTAGTTTATTTAATCAGTGCCAATTAGCTCAACACTCAAAGCATTGCCATGTATCATAGGTTGCAAAACTTTAACGTGCAAAGATAAAGGAGTTTCTCATGACAGTAGCACGATACAAATAGAGATGACAGCAAACTAATATGGATGAAGGCCTTAGGCCGGTACCAACCTGAGCAAAAAAGCTTATTCATGTAGTCCCAGAAGAGATGAGAAAGCACTCACTGGAATCACTCAATAGTATATATTTTTCTGCACTTCAAATGTATGGTTGAAATCACTCTTGTTTACCAGTGGTGAGATTATATCGAAAGATTATCAAGAACTTCCAATAGAGTTAAAGCACTGGCTGGGATATAGTTCATTGTATTGTCTTGTGTAGTTCCACTAAAATGTATGATTGGCACAACATGATCCCTGTATGCACAAGTAGGAACAAGGTGAAACCTTCATTAGCTTAGTGAGAAAGGATAGAAAGACATTAGCATATTACTCTAACAGCAGCATCAAATTCATGATGGACAATACACAAAACATTGCCTCATTGAACCAATGGCAAGAAATTGACATGCAAAACAATAGCACTATTATGTCATGACACTACCAAGATTCCCTCCCTGCTCCACCACATGATTCACCTCCACAGACACACATACACACATACATGATTCAGCATAGGGTGCTACTAAAGATTTGACTAACTCCAGCGGGAAAATTAGGCAGCAATAAATTAGTGCTACTTAAGTACTCCTAATTAATTAAGTGGCCTTGTAGGAGAGACAACATAAGTGGAAGGGCTCCCTGGAGGATCATCTCACATGTAAGGTAGACATTGCTGGAGCCCTTGAATGGCCTCAACTGAGGCCTCGGCTTCAGCAAGATCACCTTGGCACTGTTGAGCATGTAGAGCTGGGTCACAGATGCATCCAGAATCCAGTTAATTAGTATGATGTGTTGTCAACCCAAGTACTACTCTACCGCATTTCTCTATCTATCTCTACTCTACTCTTATGTACTCTACTCTTATAAAAAACAGAGTTGGTCATGATGGTGTGCCTGCCATCCTGCAATATAGGCCGTTCGATTTATATCTGACGGATAGGAAGGAAACTATGACAATTTTGCAAAAAGGTACCCACACCCCTCTCCACATTTGCAAATAAGGCCTTCCCTCGTCCATCCTTTGCTCTCACAAGATAAACTACTCATACAAATGCATCTTGATGTTACGTGCTACGCACGGGCATCTTGCTAGTCTTCCAAGTAAATTAAGACTAGTACCAACACAGCAATACAGTACCACTAGCAAGATGTCAGGATAACATAGGACGGTACCATCGTGTGATCTCCATTTCCTCTTTATTCTTCTTCTTCCTCCTCTTCATGCTCTCTTTCTCTTTCTCCTCACCAGTTGGTGAAACCAAGTACATGATTGGCCTGCTATTTCAGAATTGTTTTTGTCAGTGAGGGAGTACAAGTGTACACGTAAACAACAGCATTATTTTCTCATGGCAGTCGCAAAATAGAGATGCACACATGCATTAAATATCATTTTTACCTAAAGGAAGGTTATGGTGCCAATATGGGTGATGAGGATTGGAACACAGATCTTCCTTTGTTTAGTTCCACCAAAATGAACCAACGGTTCCATTCTGACATTCCAGTTAAACAACACAAAAGTCACTTCTTTTAAGAAGTGTTTTGTGTAGTGCACCAAAAGGTCACAATAGCAACGAGGTGAAATGGCTATCCCTGTTTGCACAAAAAGCTACAAAGGAAACAGTCAGAGTCTCAAACAATTACTGGCATAAACATTTGGCTAAACTTGCCATGTCTTATAACAGTGGCATGGCTTCATTTTACCAGGGGCATTAGACTAAGAACAACTAAATATTTGGTATAAGGGCATGGGACAGTGGGTGCACCAGCAGTCCAGCACCATGTACCTAAACTGGGGCATAAAGTGGTGATTCAGAGTTTGTTGCCCCGAGAAACAAACATCCAAGAAACATATCTGGGTTGGTCCCATTTTTGTTCACTCTAGCCACCTACTCCTATGTGTGGATAGCAAATCTAGTCCTGGTCATAGCATTATGTACAACATTTCCCCTATATTTCTATTTTCGACCAAGAGACCGGTTGGATGACCAGTCTGTACTACTTTCACCCCCTTTCCTTCCTATTTGTACAAAGTCTGATGTACATACTAAATCCCCCCCCCTTATTTCTTCTTTGAACCAAGTACAAGATTCGACTCCATGAAGTAGCTTTACCTCTAACAATAGAAAAAAATAGGTGACGTTGGACCATTCAATCGAGAGGGGCTGAGAGGTAGAAAATGATGCACATGTAGTGACGTAGCAAGCTGGGGAAGTAGAGCTAGGCCGATTTCGAAGGAAGATATACCTGAAGGTCGTCGGGATGTGGATAGTTGGGCGGCGGGAGGCCGGATCCGCCCACACTAGGGCAACAACGAAGGGATCGAATGACCTCCCGCGCCTGCGCTCGGCCAGAGATAACGGTGCGGCCGGCAGTGGGTCACCTCCCTCGCTGTCGACGACGGCCTAAACGCTGCCCCTCCTCCCCTTCACCGGCGGAGGGGCATACGTCCGGATCTGTAACCAGTGGTGAGGATAGAAAGACAGTGTTACCACCGCTATCTTGTTTAGATTTGGAGAGGATGAGAGTGTGTGAATAGAGCAGCCCTAGCAAGCAAGCGTGGAGACTCCGGCCTATATATATATGTGTATAGTGGGGTAGTTTTCTTTTTTCACTCCATCAAAACAACCGTTTAAAATTGTGTACGTGCCAGGTCGACGTTTTCTTTTTGAGTTGTTGATTGTTTTTTGAGATAGCTACCCGCTAATTCCAAGTGGTGTTACGGTGTGCCAGGTCACACTTTGTATCATTCAAGTTTGGTACTAGGCCCTCCATTAAATGAACAACCACCGCCTCGTAAAATTTGTGAACAAGCCCACGGCTTAAATTATCGGAAACGTGGGCTGCCCCAACATGCATTATTATTTATATTTTCTAAGTGGGAGTATCCTCAAAACAAAATGTGAGGGTACAATATTTATTGGGCCCCTTTGTAATTTGTGCTAAATTTTGACCAAAGATTTAACTGCCAAAATGTTAGTGCATGTTAAGAAAAATTATATCCTTTGATTCGTATTTGAACATAGTTTTCAATGATGTAATTTTTTGTGACATGCATGAACATTTGGTTAGTTAAATTTATAGTCAAAATTTGGCACAGATTATCATAGGGACCAATAAACCAGAACGGAGCTCCTCATCTGTCGTCCCTCCTCGTGCACAACCATATCTCGCTTTAGGGTCGGGGCATTACAAAGCTTTACTGTCACATATTCATACTACTTCAAGGTGCATTAAATCAACACATGCAAGTATCAAAAGGAAAGTCACGACATGCATGCATGTGTTGTAACTAATGCATCGGTAAACGCAAATTATTGAAATATATCGAGTGCACTGCTTTGATGTGTCATGTCAACTCGTACAACAACGAGAAGTTTGATTACAACGCCCTCTCCCTCGCCCATGAGCGTGGTGGCTCACAGGACTAGGAGAAGCTTTCGCTACACGCTCTCCCTCCCGCACGCGGTGGACATGCAGTAGTTCATTCGGTGTCAGATGGCCAGAAGCATACTGTAGTACTCCACTGCAGTAGTACCATCATTGTTTGACTTCCCGAAGAGGCGAAGAGCCAAGCGCAGCCCGGACGCTCATGTGGCAGTTTCATGTGTAGAATAGTCTAGGATAGCGTGTACCGTGCCTCTAAGCTTAAAATCATTGGGGTCGGCTCCATGCTATGAGGCCATCTCGAAGCATTTTTTGATTAAAATAATCTTCTAGCCCTACCTGTCATCCTGGTGATTGTAGTTTGCACGCTCACCTGGTCAAGATAGGAATATATATTTTAATTTGTGGTGGGGTAAATGTTAGACGTTGCAGCAAATATATTGTACACTGCGGGTCTTTTAGCCAAGTTTAAAGGCAAGCATGTGGGGCCAGTGCTATGATGTGTCGCGTCAACTCGTACAATGAGGAGAACCTTGATTTTACTATTGCACGCCTTCTCCCTCGCCCATGCGCGCGGTGGCTCGCTGACGAGGACATGCTTTTGCTTACTACAACAAGCTATCCCTCCCGCACGCGGTGGATCGATATGTAGCAGTTGATTCGATACTGTAGAAGTAGTAACATCATTGTTCGTCTTCTCGAAGAGGTGAAGATCCAAGCGCAACCCGAACGTGGCAGTTGCGAACGCTCGTGTGGCAGTCTTTGTGTAGGGGTGGGGCATGGTGCGGAGCCTTGGAGCACGCATATAGACAGGCTCTTGCATGAGACGAAATTTCTATGTAAGCAGGCTATAAGCCCACTATTGTAGTACTACCTCCTTTCCGGTTTATAGTGCTCAATTCAAAAATCTCATCAACCAAGGTAGATGGTGAGTGGTGGAATAATTTTTGTAGTTTGCAAAAACACTCAATTAATGCACTCGTTTCCCTCAAAAAATTATGTTTACCAATGCATTAATTGCAATGCATGCATGCATGCATGAAGTCCATGCATTGGTTAATTTTCTCTTAATACTTGCATGCAATGATTTAATGCACCTTAAAATCTGAACATGTGGTAGGCAACCATCAAATTGGGACTTATAAAATGAGAAATCTAAATTTTTGAGATAATCCCTATAAACCGAAAAGGAGGGAGTACTTGCTAGTATAGCCCTGTAAACCAAAAAGGAGTATTTTCCTTTCTAGAGATTTCAACAAGTGACTACACCCTGAATGAGTACATATGGAGCAAAATGAGTGAATCTACACCGTAAATAAATACGTAGTTCTCTCGTTTTCCTCTCTGCCTTGGTCGCGGTGCACAATATTGAGTATATGACTAGCCGCTCTATCTACATGCGAGACATCAAAGCATCTAGGCCCGCGTGCCATCCACCAAATCACAACGAGGTGCTACAGTCGAGACTCACCGGTCACCCTGGTGTGGCCGTCATGACCCATCATATCACAAAACCCACACCTTTACCAGCAATGGTAAAGTGGCCTCGAAGTTGGACTGGATGAAGCAACCATCATTTCACTGGAATGCTCGTTGAAGCCCTTTCTCCCCTTTCTCGAAGAAAACCTCACTCCAGGCTGCTCACTTCTACCATTTTTCTTCTGTACTGACGAAGGAAAGGTGGGCGAATCAGTGATGCTACTATATTTTCATTCCAAGAATCTTCTTTTTGCGAAGCACCGACCGATTCTCACAGCCTATTCTTTTCCCATTTTCATTGCGATTGTGGTTTCCTTTTGATTGTTTTTTGTTTGTCAGTTCATTGACGGATCCTGGAGCACTAGGCAAAGAGTTGCCGACGGACAACCCACTCAAGACAGATATTTCCAAGAAGCGAGCACCAACCAACGAGTTGACCATGTTGGCGGGCCAACCCATGGAGACGAAGAGCTCCAAGAAACAAGCACTGGCCAAAAGAGTTGACGACGTTGGCAGACGAACTCCTCAAAGAAAGCTGGAAGAACAGCAAGGGCCTCACCGTGCCTACCCCAGAAACACCTAATGGCGACCTATGAGAGGCTCAAGGCCGAGTTTGAGGAGATAGTCACCGTTGAGAAGCAGTATTCCCCTGGCAAGGCGATGGCCTCCATTGAGGATGAGGAGATGGCCCCCGGAGGGATGGGATCCCCCGGTGAGCTGCACAAGGTAAAAAATAATGGCTTGCCATAGTTGTGGTTTTTGATTATTTGTAATGTGCTTGCTAATATGTTAGGGTTGTGCAAGTGCCGGTGGACGTCCTTGATGATTCCGATGTCGCGGCCCGTCCTGTGGACAACGCCCTAGAGATCGTTTTCGATGTCGCGGTCCGTCCTGTGGACATCGCCCCAAAGATCGATTTTGATACCGCTGTCCATCCTGTGGACATCGCCCCACAGATTGATTCTGATGTCGCGGTCCATCCTGTGGACATCCCCCGGAGATCGATTCCCATGCCGCTGTCCATGCTGCGGTCATTTCCCGAGAGATCGATGACAAGAAATAGTTGGTCACGGTAATCCTTCAGGGTAGTTTGCTTTGTGTTTAATTACCAGAACGATGCGTGTTATCAAACCATCTTAGGGCTAGTGCACTGTCTTGTGTGGGCGGTACTTGATACTTTTGTTTGATAGTGAATCATGCGAACCCTCCCCGAGTTATGGAAACAGATGTATCCTCACCAGCTTTTGATGTAGTATATGGCATGCTTAGACGTAAGTTTGAACTATTTATCATATCAGCAGAGCTTGTTTGATGATTCTGGGTGTTAGTAGGCTTGCTATTGTGCGAGCTATAGTACTTGCAAAACACTCACCGAAGAGAAACATTGGGGCTGATGAGCTCGTGGTACGCTTATAGGTCTGATTCGTCTTCGATCGGCTAATAGCCCAAGCTCCTAAAATTGTAGGCTTAGCGATCGATCAGACAATAGTCGACACGGATACATTCAAGCCTCATTTGGTTCATAGGGTAGTAAAATCGTAGCAATAGGAAAGTCATAGGAAATGAGATGACATGTATCTTAAATCCTATGAGTAGGAATAGGAAAGGAGATGCCCTTTGATTCACATCATAGGATTTTTTCCATTGAGTCTAGGCTAATGTTTATTTTCCTATGAAATGTGGAGGATAGGAAGAATTCCTCCATAGGAATATGATTCCATTCCTATGAACCAAAGGGCTCTACAGAAATTTTTCCTATAGAAATCCTATCCTATGAAATTCCTACAAGATTCCTCTAAACCAATGGAGGCCTCACATTAATAGCCAGCAAAATTGGCACGTACTTGTAACATGCGTGAATGTGTAATTTTTTGTTGGAAGTGTGAATGTGTAGTGACATCGTACTTTCGGAGTGGCTACAGAGAGTGTGTACGTGTGCTAGAGGGGTTGTGGGATGGGGAGAGATCTAGAGAGAGAGAAAGACCCTCTTTCAACTCCTAATCATTAGATTGACAAAGGATATTTTTTGAGAACACAAAACCATAGCAGTACAGAGACGTACTCCCTCCGTTCCAAAATAGATGACGCAACTTTGTACTACTAACTTTGAAATGGAGGGAGTACAAATCCTAGGCGGGCTACTTTGGCCTAGTGGGTTTCAATGATATGACGTGGTACAGTGCCGTCCAGTCTTCGCGTGTGGTAGCAGTATTGCGGGTATAGTAAGTTTTCTTGAAGAACCGGAATTCAACAAAGTCATGATGGTTCCTCCGTCCGACCAACTTACAGTGTGAAAGGTTGGGCCTGCGCTACGACCGGGGTGGACCAGGATAATTTTGTGTATGGTAGGTGGACTAGGATGGTCGACGTCCCACATGTTGGCGAACGAAAGTATTCTTTCCGATATAGAGGACGAGCAATGAGTATTCATTGTTTATTTTTTATGAAAGCTATTGTCTCCACTATTACGACGGAGGAGTGCGAAACACGGCAGCCCAGTGAACTTGGCATGTGCACAACTCCCTCCTTCCTCATGTAATACTACCATAGTGTTGACTATAAGGTTGGCTATAAGGCTTTTTCTCACTTTCTCTCTATCTATTTCCTCTCAAATGTTTTTTACCTTTCTTTTTTTAGACACAATTATTTTTTATACCTCTTTTTTTAGAATTAGTTTATTTATACCTAGGAGCACGTGTAGAGATGGGCTCCTGCAGAGCCCACTCGTTGACTTTGTCAGTGCCTCTCTCTCCTCCACATAAGCGGGCTTATAGCCCAGTATTTTAGTAGTACTACTTGCTATGAATGCGGGCAGCTGGCGTCTGAGGGGGAGCACGCGCAGGAGAGGGGAGGGGTTTTCTGGTGGGCCAGGGCGGTCAGAAGCAGGCTTGGAAGCGGTCCGGACTCCCGCTTGGCCCACCTCACATTATCACCATATATTTCTTGGAGTCTGTGCGCGGCGGGCGGGTGATCTCTTCTCCCCCCTTCTCTCTCTTCTCAGCCGACGCCCACCGAGCGATTAGATTTCGGCTATCGACGGTTTATTCAATTGCAGTCCCACATGTCAGTGAAAATGCAAGACAATGCGTGTCCCCTCTGGTGAGCGGCGTGCGAGTTGGAGTTTCGGGGGTGCGACGCGAACGCAACGCGTACGAGTCATAAGTGTGCTGCCTTTTCCTTTTGAACTTGCAATGCGTAACATTTTCGTGCGATTGATCGATAGAAATCCAGATCAAATTGATGAGGGCTGGGCTTTCCCGCGCGTTAGGCAGGCTAGTTTGAGTGATATGATGTGCTACGATGCCGTCCACTTGCTCCATTTTTATGTAAGCAAGAGTCTACACTCTTACGTGGGAGGAGTGTGAAACACGGCGGATCTGATTTTGATCGAGGGATAATTGTTCCCTGTGAAATAATGGAGCACTGTTAGCAATTATAGCATGATAGCTAGGGCATCTCCAACGCTGGCCCACAAATTTACACCGGCATCTGTCCGAGGACACTGATGCCAGAGGATGCCATCCAATGCTGCCCACATACCTTTTGACAACTATATGAACTAACTGTACGAAATTCGTGCAAATAAAGCAAATTTCAAATTAACCGGATGAAATTCATTACATTTCAAAAACTTTTCCTATAAACTGGATGAAATTCATTACATATTTCGCACAAACCGTACTAAAACCTACTGTAAACCTAATCTAAACGATCACCGGCACCCGACCACCATGTCCGGCCATGAGCCCCGAGAACGCCGGCAATTGCCTTTGCCTCCTCCTCATCCTCCTCGGCTTTGTCCAGCTCCGCCTCGATAACCTCCTCCTCCGGAGCACAAGGTTATGAAGATTTCCGCCTCCAAGTCGTCGTCAAGCGGCTAATCGGCTGTCGATGTTTACCCCACCAAGCTTGGCATCGACCGAGTGGAAGAGCGGTGGCCTTCCTGGGAACAGAGCGGCGGCGACCTACCGTGTACTACTCTTCCTCGCTGCCGGCTGCGCCCGCGCACGCGCGCCGGCATCGTGGTCGTGGCGGCGGAGAGCGGCCGGGGGGAGCCGGCGATCTCCTTCGTCTGCTCCTGCGACAGTACGTCCAAAAGAGCTTTGGAGCACGCTCGGAGCAGAGCCGCCGATGTCCTTTGTCTGCTGCTGCGACAGTACGTCCAAGAGAGCTTTGGAGCGCCAGGAGGCCATGGTTGGAGTGGTGCCGACAAAAGGAAGGGACCGGAGGAGAATGAGTGTGTGTCTTTGGCTATGGCTGGGAGCTGGGGCTCAAGTTAATAACAGCGGGCGAATGGCAATGAGCCGCGGGAGACGGATGGACGGTTGGCGCCAGAGTAGGTTCGTCAGTAGCCGTGTGTCATTAATGTGGGCGGCGGACGGAAGGATGGCCGTGGTGTCGTTAATGCGGAGCAGTCGCTTGCACCGGGATGCCGCGTGGGTGGCCCTCTCTCGACCATCGCGCTGCTGTAATGTTGGCGCCAGCGAGAGGTCGCGTCGGGCGTGAATGCGGATGCTCCTTCAGTGACTTAACTGCAGGTGCAGTTGGGTCACTGACATGTGGGCCCAACAGGCATCTGGCCCGCATGTTAGTGACACACCAACTGCACCTGCAGTTAATTCCCGTGATTGTGGCATTGACGTTCTGGAGAGACGATGATCGTTTCAGGTGGGAAGCGCGCGCTAGCGATGGAAGGGGTTTCGGTAGGCCAGGGCGGTCAGACGCTGGCGTGGTGGTAAAATGTGAACTCAGGGATGACGAGCCTTTGAAGCGTATGCAGCATGTATTGACAACTAGGCGTCCATGCAACCGCTCTTGCCGCCAGCTAGCCTTCGACGACCACCATTAGACACCACACAACCATGCATAACTTACAAATAATGGACGAATCGATCAAACACACACTCGTGTGTAGTGACACTATGATCATTCGCTCACGATACATATATAGGTACCATAGTACCCTCTCTAGCTAGGTTGTTTTATAGATTGTCGTTGTGATGGATGATATACATGAGCAAGGCGTCGAGTCACATCGTCGTGTCGTGTGCACAGCCATGGCTAATGTCGAGCAGCTCGGCGCCCAAGCACGGGTATGACCGTTGGTCTTGAGCCAGTGAATACATGCTCGGTGTTCGCGGAGGCCGCCAGCAAACCTCTAAATAGTAATGTTAGGCACCACCGGGGCGCGCAGTTGACGTGCTCGCCGTTTGCGTTGCGCCATGAGCAGGACTTTCATTGAGAGGGTGACGTGCATGCATTAGCATGGTTTCACATCATGAGCGTGAGTGTCTGCACGCGTACATGCTACTTGCCTCTATGGACGGTGTGCGCTAATGTGTGCATCACGTATAATATAAAAAAATTGGTTTGTGCATTTAACGCAAAGTATTTCATTTTCATTTGGCTGATGAGTGTGCGTTGCAGCGACGAGTCCGTGGTTTGATTCCACACATACGCATAATTTTGGTTTTTATTTCTTTCTCCACTGACAGGTAGGACCGCATAGATAGATAGATAAAGAACACAAGCTGATGAGGCACATGCGGACTGTTTGACTGGTCAACCAGACAAATACGGAGCTATACGCCGAGCCAGTGGCCGTATAATCACCATATCTCATATACAATGATCAAAGTGAGCTATCAAGACAAGTTCAATGACCACCAATGCATTTTACTCGGTAATAAATGACCAGGATTAAAGGGGAATCCAAATTTCCTTCTTCTTCTGTCCTTGAGCTCTTAACAAACCAATGCACTATACGGCTGTCCGACCACCCCACCTCAGAGCTCTCACCAAGCGTCGTTCATGCCACCGCACCGCACACTAACCGGTAAGGAAGCGATCGCATCCAACCGCGCCGAGTTCCTCGCCGCCCATGACCGCACACAAAATGGTAGGGAAGCGATGGCATCCCGTCGTGCCGAGTTCATCGCCGCTCGCTACCTCACACCTACGTGGGCGGGATTTGAAGCTGCCAAGGCCGAATGGGTGGTAGAGCAAGAGGCGGCCAAAGCCGCACAGAGGGAGCGGAAAAGTCATAAAGCACTCAAGAAAAGAGAGGCCCTCCGCCGCAAGAAAGAAGAGGACGCACGTGCTGCTGCGGAGAGGTCGGCGGAGATCCAAGCACGGTGGGGTGACGCCGACAAAGCCAGGAAGAAGAACGATGGCGTCTGTCCAGCATGTGAGAAGTAGTAGTACTAGTAGTTAGTGTATGTGTGTGTCTGTGTCGCCCGTATGTTTGTTTAATTAATTACGAGCATGTACCAGTACTAGTAACTACTATAGTTTTTATAACAAATTACCAGTACATTAGCCTAGACTCAATGGAAAAATTCCTATCCTATGCATCAAATGGCATCTCTTTCTCTATAGGAATTAAGATGCATGTCATCTCACTTCCTATGATTTTCATATTCCTATAAAATTCCTATCCTATGAACCAAAGGAGGCCTCTGCTGGAGTACAGTACTACTGTAGCTAGCAGTACTGCTGGTACAGTAGTTTTCTTCAAGAAGCGGAATTCACCGAAGTCATGATGGTTCCTTCGTCCGAGCAACTTCACACTGGGAAAGGTTGGGCCTATGATTTGACGGCTCATTAGTCATTATTACTGCGGTGAGACGACCGGGGTGACTCTCCCTTGGAGTTCTGCGTGCATGGAAAGTGGACCAGGACGGTCGACGTCCCACATGTCAGCGAACGGAAGTATTCTTTCTGATATCGAGGAGCAAGGAAACCGCATGGTATAGAATCACCGCTGATTTATATTTATTTTTTATTTTTGATGAATGCTAGCATTTCAACTCTTACGACGAAGGAGTGCCAAACACGGCACGTGCTGGATGTCCTACACATCAGCGAAAGGAGCACTGGTGCAGAGACCTGCTATACAAACGGTTTTTAAGCCCTTTCAGCGACGGCGTTTGGAACCGTCTCCAAGTGAGTGTGGGCGATAGGGGGGTCCTTCCCACACGAAGAAGAAACCGTCGGGGATAGGCCCTCCCGGCACACAAAATGAGCTCGTGTGCGATCTGGCGGGGCCTCGAAACCCAATTATTTCCATTCATAGGTACATCCCACACAATGGATCCCAGAAAAACATTTCCGTTCGTATGTATATCACACACAGTTTTTTGTGTGGAAACGTTTGTGCAAGGTGGCCTAATGCAAACAGTTCTCTATCGGAAGCCGTGTGTGGTTGTTTGAGTTCATCGCCCACAGTGCTGTCTGAGTAGCCGTCTGCAATAGAAAACCCCAATAAGCAGGGTAATTAGCCTATTATTGATAATCCATGTACTAATCAAATTGATATTTCTTATAAAACACACCAGATATTTCATATCCGTATAACAGCAACCAGGATTTCATAATCGAATTACTTCAGATAGCTTCGGCACTCAGTTACGCCATTACACAACAACACCAAGTTTCACATGCAACGTCAAAAACCTTTGGAAAGTAGCATCATACACGGTAAATAGACAGATGAATCTCATCTGGGAAACTACAGAAGCGGAAGGAAAATATTGAGCCTACAGTGATGTTGAATGTCCTTGCAACTTTATGCCAGTGGCTATGGATAATTGCCCGCCCAACCTTCATCCTCTTCAGCAAGACTTCAATATTGTACCATGGGTGTTGAATGAATACCTTCCTCGCCTCTTGACCATGCAGGTGGTTTGAGAGGTAATCATCGGTGAACTGCTTTGAAAAGTGCTGAAAACAAAGATATGCATAAATCGCTGCTACAAATTTTGAAATGGCGCAAGGGGTAAAAACAAGGTAAAAGAGTTAGTACCATCCTATAGTTGACTGATGTCTTCTTGATTGTGCAAGCAAAGATCTTGCTATTATTCGTCGCAAGTTTTGTCATCCGAACAATCTTTCTGAGTTTCTTGACTTGACTGATATTCATGAACATCTCATTTCCCCATATGAAAAATGGGTCGAACAGTGGGTCTAAGCCTCTGACAACAGGACCTACATGTGCAAGACCAAATTGTAAGAAACCTAAATATTAGAATGGTTCCTGCAAATGCACAATAATGTGCTATTAGCCAAAGGACCATTCTTGAACATACCTCGATGGTAAACCGCAGTGTCTCCCATTGTTTCCCTGCAACACACATAAGGAAGATCTTGATTAGGTTAACTGAGAGTTGCCATACTATCAGTAGAATATGTATTGAATACAGCCATATTCGATTTGTTTCACATGCATAAAAATACAAAATTGTACCCACGGCAAATGAAAATCAAATTGCAGAACTGAACCAAATAGTTAAATGGATAGCAGACCAAATGAACCAAAATAGTTATCTGAGCACGACATTGCAGAATAGAGACATGTACTAGAAGATAAGACAGTTAACAAAACAAAGAATGCTTGAGAACACTACTACAAAATGTAGCAATTGTTGGACCAAACTGTTAACTGAACATTACATTTCAGAGGACCAAAGTGTTAACTGAATATTACATTTCAGAGGACCAAACTGTAAGCTGAACATCAGATTTCATATTAACACTACAGAGGACAAATCACTAGAAGGCACTGGCGGTGGCCTCGAGAAAACAACATGAACTGTATATTAAAGTAGACAACCGCGTGGCAGTGTCGACGGTGCCTCGAAGACGAGGTGCTCCTCCAAGATCTGGCGGTCGACACGCATGGCGGCCGTAGCAACCTCATGCGCGCGTGCGGCCGCGATTTGCTTCTCCGCTGCCAGATGCTACTGAGCTCCACGTTATACTGCGTGCAAAATGGCTGTGGGTGGCGCTTAATTGGAGGAGGGGGTATTGATTTCGATGGAAGGTGTCGCGCCATGGGTCGAGGCATGTGGGATGGGAAAGGAGGAGGATGGTGTGGGTGGGGTGTGGATTACTTGACCATATCGACGAGGCCGCGCAGCAAGAAGAAGGGTCGGCAGCGAGGAGGCCGCGCAGCAAGAAGAAGGGTCGCCAGCGAGGAGGCGGCTCTTCAAGAAGAAGGGTCGCCGGCGAGGAGGCGGTGCTGCAAGAAGAAGGGTAGCCGGCAAGGAGGCGGCGCTACAAGAAGAAGGGTCGCCGGCGAGGAGGCTGAGCTGCCAGTAAGCAACAGTGAAGGTTTGAACTTGCAAAGCAAGGAGGAACAATGGAAATGTGGCTTTTGGTGGGAGGGAGGGGGCAGGGAGATAGATATTTCCGTGGTGGCAAAAAAAATTCGCTCGGTGCCGCGAGAAACTGGCGCGCAAGTGTGGTTCAAGCGGGGCGGTGGACTGTGGACGACGAAGCTTCCTACGTAAGCCAGACAAGACGGTGCGCCAAGATATTTTATATCGCATCCCGTACGATTCTATCTAGTAAACTGTTTGTGGTATACCTGATTTTTTCATTATGTTTTGAAAGAAAAAATGGTGTTACGGAGGGAAAGGATGGTGTTTGAATTGCTAGAACATTTATGTACAGTGAACATGCAAGTACATGAGTGTCGTGTTTAAATTTGGAATTATTCCGGGTTCATTTGGCATTTTTATGGATTAATTGAGTTTCTCGGCATTTAATGTGCATAATTCAAATTTGAACTACAAGCACATGCTCCAATGGACCAAAGTTGGTTGAAAAATCACATGTGTGTCCTTGGGTGAATTTCTAGGTCCCATGCAAGAAATGGGAATGAAATTCAAACATTTGGGCGTCGTGGCTCGGCCGGGAACATTGAGAAACTTGGTTTCTAAATTCTTGGAAATTCAAAACTTGCCTGAGAATCATGAAACTTGGCATGGTGTCATTTCATGGCACCAACATTCTGTGGTTAAAAAATTGGCCGCATTTGGACAAGTTTTTGGTATAAGCTTCTTACAAACCGGAGCTTCTCCCAAGAAGACTTGTGGTTCCCAAGGGGGGACGTGTCACCTTTGTGTTCGAAACGATATACGCTACCTCCCCCCCCTTGTTTTTTTTACAGAGGCAACATACAACTATATGTGCCGTGTTAAAATTTGGAATTATTCCGGGTTTGTTTGGACTTTCTTACACATTAATTGATTTTCTGGTCATCTAATGTGCATAATTCAAATTTGAACTACAAGCACATGCTCCAATGCACCAAAGTTGGTTGAAAAATCACATGTGTGTCCTTGGGTGAATTTCTAGGTCCCGTGCAAGAAATGGGAATGTAATTAAAACATTTGGGCGTCGTGGCTCGGCCGGGAACATTGAGAAACTTGATTTTTAAATTCCTGGAAATTCGAAACTCGCCTAAAAATCATAAAACTTGGCATGGTGTCATTTCATAGCACGAACATGCTGTGGTAAAAAATTGGCCGCATTTGGACAAGTTTTTGGTATAAGCTTCTTGCAAATCGGA
Organism: Triticum aestivum; assembly: GCF_018294505.1. Taxonomy (NCBI): domain Eukaryota; kingdom Viridiplantae; phylum Streptophyta; class Magnoliopsida; order Poales; family Poaceae; genus Triticum; species Triticum aestivum. The sequence goes on from NC_057805.1 coordinate 313,533,300, forward strand.
GCTTCTC
>NC_057805.1:313533529-313550052 GCF_018294505.1 Triticum aestivum
CACCTTTGTGTTCGAAATGATATACACTGCCTCCCCCCTTGTTTTTTTACAGAGGCAACATAGAACTATATGAGTGTCATGTTAAAATTTGGAATTATTCCGGGTTCGTTTGGACTTTCTTATACATTAATTGAATTTCTGGTCATTTAATGTGCATAATTCAAATTTTAACTACAAGCACATGCTCCAATGCACCAAAGTTGGTTGAAAAATCACATGTGTGTCCTTGGGTGAATTTCTAGGTCCCATGCAAGAAATGGGAGTGAAATTCAAACATCTGGGCATCGTGGCTCGGCCGAAAAGATTGACAAACTTGGTTATTCATGTAAATCCAAAACACGCCTGAAAATCATGAAACTTGGCACGTTGTCATGACATGGCACCAACATGCTGCGGTAATTTTTTTGGCCGATTTGGGACAAGTTTTTGTATAAGCTTCTTACAAACCGGAGCTTCTCTCAAGAAGGCTCGTGGTTCCGAGAGGAATGTGTCACCTCCATGTGCGAAACGACATACGTACACTGCCTTCTCCCGCCTTATTTTTTTAGAGAGGCAGATTAGACCAAATAGAAGTATCGTGCTAAATTTTGGAATTATTCTGGGTTTGTTTGGCCTTTTTATACATTAATTGAATTTCTGGTCATTTAATGTGCACAATTGAAATTTGAACTACAAGCACATGCTCCAATGCACCAAAGTTGGTTGAAAAATCACATGTGTGTCCTTGGGTGAATTTCTAGGTCCCATGCAAGAAATGGGAATGAAATTCAAACATCTGGGCATTGTGGCTCGGCTGGAAAGATTGAGAAACTTGGTTTTTTAATTCCTGTAAATCCAAAACACGCCTGAAAATCATGAAACTTGGCATGGTGTCATGACATGGCACCAACATGCTGCGGTAATTTTTTTGGCCGAATTTGGACAAGCTTTGATATTAGCTTCTTGCTAACCGGAGCTTCTCTCAAGAAGGCTCGTGGTTCCGAAAGGGAAAGTGTCACCTCCGCGTGCGAAATGACATACGTACACTGCCTTCTCCCTCCTTAATTTTTTTACACAGGCAGATTAGACCAAATAGAAGTATCATGTTAAATTTTGGAATTATTCCGGGTTCGTTTGGCCTTTTTTAGATATTAATTGAATTTATGGGCATTTAATGTGCATAATTCAAATGTGAACTACAAGCACATGCTCCAGTGCACCAAAGTTGGTTGAAAAATCACATGTGTGTCCTTGGGTGAATTTATAGGTCCCATGCAAGAAGTGGGAATGAAATTCAAACATCTGGGCGTCGTGGCTCGGCCGGAAAGATTGAGAAACTTGGTTTTTTAATTCTTGTAAAGCCAAAACACGCCTGAAAATCATGAAACTTGGCATGGTGTCATGACATGGCACCAACATGCTGTGGTGATTTTTCTGTCTGATTTGCGAAGGCGCACACATTAACAATCAACAAAGTCATTTTGGAACAAGTGTTGTCACATTACAAATCGGAAACATGACTATTATTGAAACCGTGGGCATTCTACCTTCCAATTACGTGCCGCCATGCGTCCCCTTTTTTTATTGGCTAGGAGGTGCCGTGCTGGGTAGCTATTTGAGTATGGGAGGCGTGCGATCAGACCCCTCCGCGTGCTCATTGGGAGGAGAGCCGTTTGACCTCTATCCGCCGCACACCTCCCTCCCAACATCTCCATTAATGGCGCCCGAGCCCCTGTTTCACGACATGGCTATGTCTCACTGGACTGATATTTAAGAGAGAAAAATGAAAATCTGAAAAGAATGTTTTGCACGGATCTTGATGTAAGATCCGACGGAACTATATAGCATCAACTGCGACTTATAGCAAGCATGATGAATATAAGGACGATGACAGTGGATAATAATTGTCTTACATATTTAGGAACATAATTAAAAAAGCCACATGCGGCAACGCCCGAAATACACAAGGGCAAAAGAAGAAGGAAGACAACGATCTGGCTCGCTGATCTCTACTTTCTTGATGCGTTGCTGCAGGCCGCGGGAACAAGTCTCTGAGGCGAGCGGCGATGAGCTCTTTCCTGTCCTCAATATGCTGCTTGAGAGCATCCACGGATTCCTCCACCAGCCTTTTGCGCTTCATGCGTAGCATGACATTCTCGTCCATAAGTTTCTCGACGATGACGCCGGTCCTCTTCAACAAGGCAGTGGTCTCCTCCTGCTGCTCCGCACTTCGGATGATCTTCGCCCTCAGCAGGTCGCGCTTGGCCTGGAGCTTCTCATTTCTCTCCCTTAGTTGCCGGATGACGCCGGTAGCCTGTTCAAACGAGGCTTTCATGTTGTCCTGTAACCTCGCCCAGCCAGAGATCTGATCCATCTGGCTATGGACGATCGCATGCATGCGCTTGTAAGAGACCTTGCCTGCCCGCGAGACATTTTCCTAGGCCGCGCGGCGCGGGAGGACATCTCTGTTGCTTCTGCGGCACGGCCGGACATCTCAGCTGCTTCCGCGGCGCGGCCGCGCCAGTCTGCTACATCGATGGCGCGGCGGGACCTCCGTGCTGCTTCGGCGGCGCGACGGGACCTCTATGTTGCTGCCGCCGCGCAGTGGGACATGTCGGCTGCTTTCGCAGCAAGGTGGGACATCTCTCGTGCTTCCGCTTCCATGCTCGCCTCTCCCTGGTGGCAATCTCTTGACCCAGAACTCATGCTGGACATGGCAGACGCAAGGGAACGATGATGAATGACTTGTTTGTTTTTGTGGATGAGGAGTTGAGGAGGAATGTGCAGTCATCTTGGAGTAGTAGTATTTATAACCGAGTACTAATACACTCCTAAGTGGGAAACCGTTTAGGTTTTGATCTGTGTGAACAGGTTTGCAATTTGGAATGTGACGGGACGCAGGCTCAAAATTTATTGACGGTTCTATAATTTCTAAGTGCGACACTGTTCCCGGATGGCGTAACGTGGGCACGCTTTCTCGGCCGCGTACGTGGCGTTTGCACCATAGGGTGCACCGCAATAGGAAATGTCAGCACACGTCTTGTTCCAACAACCGTGTGCGCTTGTTATTACCATCGCACACACTTCTTTTATTTAGAATGTGTGCCCGTTTAGCGCACACACGTTGATATGTCTAACTGTTTCTGTTTGTTGTGGCTAATCGCAAACAGTTCATCCGTGTGAAGTGTATGCCATCAATCGCACACACCTTTGATCTGGCTAACCATTTCTGTCCTGTTGCTTAACCGCAAATAGTTAATCCTTCTGAAGCGTATGCCCTCAATCGCACACACCTTTATCTAGCAGCCCGTTTCAGTTGTTCTGCCTCATCACAAACAGTTAATCCGATTGAACTACATGCCATATATCACACACGCCTTCATCTGCCTGCCCGTTTCCATTCTTCTTCCTCAACGCAAACAGTTCATTGAGCTGAACCATATGCCCTGCATCGCACACGCAACTAAAATCTGAACCGTGTTTGATGCATCCGTCATCGCAAACGTTTTGCACCTTTTTTGATGGGTTTTTTACACCACCGTTTGCGATTATTGCATCGCACACAGTTTCGTCAAAGGGTCTCTGATGGTAGTGTCGCGTTAGCAGCATCCTGCAGTAGTGGAGTGGGACATGAACAACGTGGTAGAGCGTCTCCACTTCTTCCACTTCTAGGTCGAAGACCACATGTAGTAGTACTAGTGGTATGAACAATACAAAGTGAGACCCGGAGAGAAAGACACGTAAAAAAATATAAAACCTAATATGTGCCTCCAATTAATATAGTAGTAGTAGAGTACTTAGGCACGTACATCATAACTTCACCATGCATTGCACGTACAACATTTAGTGGTAGTAAGAGACAATTTCCTATATGCCATGCATGTTCATACTATTTGTGTCTTTCTACTTCATTTACTGCGCTACATTACACAGGTTCGTACGTCCACTCCTGGGTACATGTCCGTCTCGTAGTTCCAATCCCACATGTTCATCATAGATGGAACGATCCATAACTGTGGGCAACTGGAGTCCATATCATCGCAGCTAGTGTGGCTCCCCACGACGGAGACTCATCCAAACTATGGCCAGCCTCGATGCGGAGCAGTCACGTGCACCGAGAAGCGGCGCTCTCTCGGCCGTCGCGCTGCTTCAAAGCCAACACTAGTGAGAGGTCGCCTCCGCTCTGGTCGGGCATTAATGCGGCACTGACGCTCCGGGGCGACGCTGACCGTTTCACGCGGGAAGCGCGCACCGGCAAGGGAGGGCGGTTGGGTCGGCCAGGGCAGTCAGACGCGGGCGTGGTTGTGGTATTGGTTTTGAACCGTTTCAGGTGTAGTACTGGTAGTTTGCAAAACTACTCAATTATTGCACTCAGTTTCCTAAGAAATTGTGGTAAAAAAGTTACTCCACAGCCCGCTTCCCTTCTCCTTCCTCTTCCACCGCCCGCGCAAGTCCACTGGAAGCGACCGGTCAACCCTTATATAAGAGTGCTAGCACAAAAATATGCATGCATGACCACTAAAATTACGTTTCTCTTATCTTTATGAAATAAATGTGGCATGAAACTCAAAGCCCTTTAAATCTGAGTATAATGGAAATCATCGTCCTCCTCCGGCTCCGCTTCACCTGCATCGTCATCCTCCTGTTCCGGCTCTGCGTCATCGTTCTCCTCCTCCGGCTCCGCGTGCTGCTCCGCCTCCAAGGCCTCCTCGTCCGGCTCCGGCTAGTCCGGACTCCGGAGGCAGGGACGCTGCAATCCGGGCTTTGCGCCGCCTCCAGAATAAAGCGTCACTCTGGTGGGAGTATGGCGTATGTCGTTACCTTCGGCCGGGCCATGGCTATCGGGCGTTGATACGTCTCTGTCGTATGTACTTTTCCAAACACTTTTGCCCTTGTTTTGGACTCTAACTTGCATGATTTGAATGGAACTAACCCGGACTGATGTTGTTTTCAGCAGAATTGCCATGGTGTTATCTTTGTGCAGAAACAAAAGTTCTCGGAATGACCTGAAACTTCACGGAGATTATTTTTGGAAATAATAAAAAATATTGGCGAAAGAATCAAGGCCAGGGGTCCCACACCCTGTCCACGAGGGTGGGAGGCGCGCCTGCCCCCCTTGGGTGCGCCCCCTGCCTCGTGGGCCCCCTGGTGCTCCACCGACCTCAACTCCAACTCTATATATTCGTGTTCGGGGAGAAAAAAACCAGAGAGAAGGATTCATCGCGTTTTATGATATGGAGCCACCGCCAAGCCCTAATCTCTCTCGGGAGGGCTGATCTGGAGTCCGTTCAGGGCTCCGGAGAGGGGAATCCGTAGCCGTCGTCATCATCAACCATCCTCCATCACCAATTTCATGATGCTCACCGCCGTGCGTGAGTAATTCCATCGTAGGCTTGCTAGACAGTGATGGGTTGGATGAGATTTATCATGTAATCAAGTTAGTTTTGTTAGGGTTTGATCCCTAGTATCCACTATGTTCTGAGATTGATGTTGCTATGACTTTGCTATGCTTAATGCTTGTCACTAGGTCCCGAGTGCCATGAACTCAGATCTTAACCCTTTATGTTTTCATCAATATATTTGTGTTCTTGATCCGATATTGCAAGTTATAGTCACCTACTATGTGTTATGATCCGGCAACCCCGAAGTGACAATAATCAGGACCACTTCCGGTGATGACCGTAGTTTGTGGAGTTCATGTATTCACTATGTGTTAATGCTTTGGCCCGGTACTCTATTAAAAGGAGGCCTTAATATCCCTTAGTTTCCAATAGGACCCCGCTGCCACGGGAGGGTACGACAAACGATGCCAAGCAAGTTCTTTTCCATAAGCTCGTATGACTATATTCGGAATACATGCCTACATTAAATTGATGAATTGGAGCTAGTTCTGTGTCACCCTATGTTATAACTGTTGCATGAATAATCGCATCCGGCATAATTCTCCATCACCGATCCAATGCCTACGAGCTTTTCACATATTGTTCTTCGCTTATTTACTTTACAGTTGCTACTGTTACAATCACTACAAGACTATCACTGTTACTTTTGCCACTGTTACCATTACTTCCATACTACTTTGCTACTAAATACTTTGCTGCAGATATTGAGTTATCCAGGTGTGGTTGAATTGACAACTCAACTGCCAATACTTGAGAATATTCTTTGGCTCCCCTTGTGTCGAATCAATCAATTTGGGTTGAATACTCTACCCTTGAAAACTGTTGCGATCCCCTATACTTGTGGGTTATCAGGCGTCGGCGACCAGAGAAGAGGCGGCGGGAGGGGAATGATGAAGACTCTCCCCCTAGATATGAATTTCCTGTTGTGCCTGATGGTTATGTTATGGATGAAGAAACTGCTAGAGACTTTCTTGCTTGCAATGATAGAAGTGATCTTAAGAAATTATTAGCAAAGCTGAAACAAAAATCTCTAAATGCTAGAATGAAATATGATCCTGCTTATGCTACTTCACCTATCTTTGTTACTAATAAGGATTATGAATTCTCTGTCGACCCTGATATAATTACTTTGGTTGAATCTGATCCTTTTTCTGGCTATGAATGTGAAACTGTTGTGGCACATCTTACTAAATTAAATGATATAGCCACCCTGTTCACTAATGATGAGAAAACTCGCTACTATTATATCCTTAAGATATTTCCGTTCTTGTTAAAGGGTGATGCTAAGATATGGTTTAATTCTCTTGATCCTGGTTGTGGGCGTAGTCCCCAGGATATGATTTATTACTTCTCTGCTAAATATTTCCCTGCTCATAAGAAACAAGCTGCTTTAAGGGAAATATATAATTTTGTGCAAATTGAAGAAGAGAGTCTCCCACAAGCTTGGGGAGGCTTCTCCAATTACTTAATGCTTTGCCTGATCATCCTCTCAAGAAAAATGAAATACTTGATATCTTTTATAATGGACTAACCGATGCTTCCAGAGACCACCTGGATAGTTGTGCTGGCTGTGTTTTCAGGGAAAGAACTGTTGATGAAGCTGAAATTCTATTGAATAATATGTTGACTAATGAAAATAATTGGACACTTCCTGAACCAACTCCTAAGGCAACTTCGAAGAAAAGGGGTATTCTATTTCTCAGTCCTGAAGATATGCAAGAGGCAAAGAAATCTATGAAGGAAAAAGGTATAAAAGCTGAAGATGTTAAGAATTACCTCCTGCTGAAGAAATACATGGTCTTATTTACCGCCTGTTGATGAAATACATGGTTTTAATCCATCACCTATTGAAGAAACACATGGTCTTGATAACCCGACACAGGTAGTAAAGGTAAATTCTCTCTATAGATTTGATGAAGGTGATATTCCTCTTTATAAGTCTGCTAGCCAATGCTTAAATGAGTTTGATAACTTTATGGTTAAGCAAGAAGACATCAATGCTTATTTTGGTAGACAATTAAAACACAATGCTTATATGATTGAACACTTGAGTGATTATATGTCTAGAGTTAAAGGTGAACTTAAACTCATTAGTAAACATGCTTCTATGGTTACCACTCAAGTAGAACAAGTACTTAAAGCTCAGAATGATTTGCCCAATGAATTGAATAGTAAGAATAATGGCTTTGTTGTTAGAGTTGCAACTAGAGGGGGTAAAGTGACTCAGGAACCTTTGTACCCTGAAGGTCACCCTAAGAGAATTGAGCAGGATTCTCAGAGAAATAATATTGATGCACCTAGTCCTTCTAAAAAGAAGAAAAAGAAAAATGATAGGACTTTGCATGCTTCTAGTGAACCTGTTGTAAACACACCTGAGAATACCAATGATATTTCTATTTCTGATGCTGAAACACAATCTGGTGATGAGCATGAACCTAGTGATAATGTTAATGATAATGTTCATGTTGATGCTCGACCTAGTAATAACAATGATGTAGAAATTAAACCTGCTGTTGATCTTGATAACCCACAATCAAAGAATCAACGTTATGATAAGAGAGACTTTGTTGCTAGGAAGCACGGTAAAGAAAGCGAACCATGGGTTCAGAAACCCATGCCTTTTCCTCTTAAACCATCCAAGAAAAAGGATGATGAGGATTTTGAGTGCTTTGCTGAAATGATTAGACCTATCTTTTTGCGTATGCGTTTAACTGATATGCTTAAAATGAATCCTTATGCTAAGTATATGAAAGAAATTGTTACTAATAAAATAAAGATACCGGAAGCTGAAATTTCCACCATGCTTGCTAATTATACTTTTAAGGGTGGAATACCTAAGAAGTTAGGAGATCTAGGAGTACCCACTATACCATGCTCAATTAAAAGAAACTATGTTAAAACTGCTTTATGTGATCTTGGAGTCTGTGTTAGTGTTATGCCTCTCTCTTTATATCATAGACTTGATTTGAATAAGTTGACACCTACTGAAATATCTTTGCAAATGGCTGATAAATCAACAGCTATACCTGTCGGTATTTGTGAAGATGTGCCTGTTGTGGTTGCAAATGTTACTATTTTAACGGACTTTGTTATTCTTGATATTCCCGAGGATGATAGTATGTCTATTATTCTCGGAAGACCCTTTTTGAATACTGCAGGGGCTGTTATTGATTGCAACAAAGGCAATGTCACTTTTCATGTTAATGGTAATGAGCATATGGTACACTTTCCGAGGAAACAACCTCAAGTCCACAGTATCAATTCTATTGGAAAAATTCCATCGATTATTTTTGGAGGTTTTGAATTTCCTCTTCCTACTGTCAAGAAGAAATATGATATTCTTATTATTGGGGACGTCCATATCCCCATTGAGGTAACATAGTGTTATTCGAAATTTCTCTAGTTTCATGCAATTCGGAATGAGTTTGTTAACAAGACCTGATCAACCTTGTTAGTGGATTCCTTTTGATGAGCATGAGATGGATGAAATTAGAAAGCACAACCTTCTGTACCCTTCTTTTACTTTGTGTTATTTAGTTGAAATGAAGCAAAAATAGTATTTTCTGTCAGTTTTCTGAATTATCCGTGCAATAAAAAATACCCCAAAATTGAAATATGATTTTTTCTGGAATATTTGAGAATATCTGGCACTGAGAACACACCAGAGGAGCAAGCACCTGGCCACGAGGGTCCAGGGCGCGCCCACCCCTACAGGGCATGCCCCCTGCCTCGTGGGCCCATGGTGGCTCCCCTCCACTTATTCCAGCAACCACACACTCCTTCTTCCTCCCATAAAAATCACCAACCAGCTCAAGCACGAGTTCTAGCTCATTTTGCTGTGATTTTCAATCTCCTTGCTCAAAGCACCTCTCACAAAACTGCTTTGGGGGATTGTTCCTTGGTATGTGACTCCTCCAATGGTCCAATTAGTTTTTGTTCTAGTGCTTTATTCATTGCAAATTTTTGCTGCCTAGGTGACCATGTTCTTGAGCTTGTATGTCAAATTTATATGGTCCCAAGTAGTTCTAATGCATTATATAGTCTCTAGGCACTTGTGGGAGTAGTTGCTATCAATTTTCTTGAGTTTGGTTCACTTTTATTTGAAGTTACTAAAAATTTCAGAAATTTTTCAGAGGAAGAAATATGTTTAGGGAAATGTACCAAGGTGGCCCTTCAAGGAAGCAAGGACCCAGGCTCGCAATGCGCGATGCCGACGATGAACCACCAAGGGAAGCTCAAGTGCGGGCTTGTGAATGGCCTTCAGAGGACTTCATGGATAGAGCAGGAATTAAGGAAGAATTTAACGCATATGTGTGTAACGCTGATCTTGTGAGCTACGAGGCAGATAAGTGTCGTCACTACCACTATCTCACTGATTCCTTTGTGAGGAGGTTTGAATTTTCATCATCAAGCAATTCTCAAACTGTCCTGTTTGATCTTTATGAAAATTCTTATACTATGGACTTAGAGGATTTTAATACTGCTTGCAAGCTTCCACAATGGGGTAGTCCTAGTGAACCCCGCAAATCTGAGTTTAGAGATTTTCTTGCTAGTATAACTATGGGGGAGTCTAGAGATATAACACAAGCTACCATAGGGAGCATTCATTTCCCTGCTATACATTATTTTGCTCTCTTCATTGGTAGGTGCATAAATGGTAAGGATGAAGCATGTCACATGTGTGTCCCTGATCTCAGTGTTCTCAGGGGTGCTGTACTAGGAGATAAACATTATAATTTGGGAGCCATTGTTGCACGTACATTGCATAATAATAGAATTAATGAAGATTTCTTTGGTGGAATTTATGCAACCCGTCTAGCTAATTTTCTTGGAATACCTATTCGTGATTATGATATGGAATTGCCTCCTTCTTATCTAGATTTTAATGCCATGGTTCACCATCGGTTTGTTGAGAGGGATGAACCGCCTCTCCAGTATCGACTAATCTTTGACAGGCGTCATGCCGTCAATATTGTCCTCCCTACTCCTACTCTCTTTGACTTTCAGGCAAAGGGGAGATATGTCATAACCAGGGAGGAGGCAAATGAGTACGAGAGGAGGACGAGGGTAGCTCGCCTCCAAGCTGCAGCTCACGATGCAATAGCCGCTGCATCTCAGTACGACCCCAGTTACAACTTTGTATATCCGCCAGGCCAGCCATGGCAATAGACCAACTTAGGACAAAAGCCTAATCTTGGGGGAATACGTATCTCTCACCGACATTACATTCATGTTCACACACTCATTGCTAGTTGTCGGTGCTCATACTCTTTCATTGTATTATCCATGCTAGCTCATTTTCCTTTTTATGCTTTCTTCTTGTGTGTTTGATAAACCTTAAGAAGAACAAAAAAAACTAGTAGTAGCTTTTAGCTAGTTTACTTTCTTGTTGTAGTAGTAATAATTAAAAAGAAAACCTAAAAATATTTCCTGTTCTTCTTTTGCTTGTTGGGAGCTTTCCCGTGTAAATAGTTTTATTCCTTTTCTTTTCTTTGGGGGTCAATAGGAGAAGACCATAATGAAATTGTTGAAGTGGCGCTTATATGCATTATTGTTTATTTAACCAAGAGCCCATATTGTCTTGTCTTCTCCTGTTTATTAAATGCTCGCAGATTCCATCTTAGTCCAATGCACGTGCACTATTATTATTTTACACACCGTTCGGTCGTGCAAGTGAAAGGCAATTATGACGATACATGATGGACTATTTGAGATGAGAGAGGCTGGTATGAACTCGACCTCTCTTGTTTTTGTAAATATGATTAGTTCATCGTTCCTGATTCAGCCTATTATGAATAAACATGTTTGCAATGACAATTAGAGATTATAGTTGCTTATGCCATGCTTAATTAGCTAGGAGTTTATAATGGTTTACCTTGCGTGCCAACATGCTATTAAAATGGTTGTGATGTGGTATGATAGGGTGGTATCCTCCTTTGAATGATTCAAGTGACTTGACTTGGCACATGTTCACACATGTAGTTGAAACAAATCAACATAGCCTTCATGATATTTATGTTCATGGCGGATTATATCCTACTCATGCTTGCACTCAATGTTCATTAATTTTAATGCATGTTCATGACTGTTGTCGCTCTCTAGTTGGTCGCTTCCCAGTCTTTTTCTAGCCTTCACTTGTACTAAGCGGCAATACTGCTTGTGCATCCAAAGTTATTCCATATGAGTCCACCATACCTTCCTATATGCGGTATCTACCTGCCGTTCCAAGTAAATTTGTATGTGCCAAACTCCAAACCTTCAAATGAAATTCGGTTTTGCATGCTCGAATAGCTCATGTATCAACTAGGGCTGTCTGTATCTTCCATGCTAGGCGGGTTATTCTCAAGAGGAGTGGACCCCGCTCCTCTCTCACGAGAAAATGGCTGGTCAACGTGATGCCCAGTCCCATGCTTTATGCAAACCAAATCAAAATAATTGCAAACAAAACTCCCCCGGGACTCTTGTTAGTTGGAGGCACTCGTTGTTTCGAGCAAGCCATGGATTGATGCTTGTTGGTGGAGGGGGAGTATAAACTTTACCATTCTGTTTGGAAACCACCTATAATGTGTGTAGCATGGAAGATATCGCCATCTCTTGGTTGTTATGTTGACAATGAAAGTATGCCGCTCAAAATATTATTTATCTCTATTTAAAAAATCGAGCTCTGGCACCTCTACAAATCCATGCTTCCGTCTGTGATGGGCCTATCTATTTACTTTTATGTTGAGTCATTACCCTCTTATTAATAAGCACCAGCTGGAGAGCACCGCTGTCATTTGCATCCATTACTATTAATTTGTATTGGGTATGACTATGACTAGATCTCTTTTACCATGAATTACAATGTTTAGTCAGTCCTTGATCTTTAAAGGTGCTCTGCATTTATGTTTTGCGGTCTCAGAAAGGGCTAGTGAGATACCATCTTGTTATATCATATCATGATTGTTTTGAGAAAGTGTTGTCATCCGAGATTTATTATTATTGCTCGCTAGTTGATTATGCCATTGACATGAGTAAACATGAGACCTAACTATTATTGTGAATATGGTTAGTCACAATCTTTGCTGAAAACCTGAATGCTGGCTTTACATATTTACAACAACAAGAGCAAACAGAGTTTGTAAAAGTTTTTCTTTATCACATTCAGTTTATCAACTGAATTGCTTGAGGACAAGCAAAGGTTTAAGCTTGGGGGAGTTGATACGTCTCCGTCGTATCTACTTTTCCAAACACTTTTGCCCTTGTTTTGGACTCTAACTTGCATGATTTGAATGGAACTAACCCGAACTGACGCTGTTTTCAGCAGAATTGCCATGGTGTTATCTTTGTGCAGAAGCAAAAGTTCTCGGAATGACCTGAAACTTCACGGAGATTATTTTTGGAAATAATAAAAAATATTGGCGAAAGATCAAGGCCAGGGGGGCCACACCCTATCCACGAGGGGGGAGGCGCGCCTGCCCCCTAGGGCGCGCCCACTGCCTCGTGGGCCGCCTGGTGCTCCACCGACCTCAACTCCAACTCTATATATTCATGTTCGGGGAGAAAAAAACAGAGAGAAGGATTCATCGCGATTTACGATACGGAGCCGCCGCCAAGCCCTAATCTCTCTCGGGGGCTGATTTGGAGTCCGTTCGGGGCTCCGGAGAGGGGAGTCCGTCGCCATCGTCATCATCAACCATCATCCATCACCAATTTCATGATGCTCACCGCCGTGCATGAGTAATTCCATCGTAGGCTTGCTGGACGGTGATGAGTTGGATGAGATTTATCATGTAATCGAGTTAGTTTTGTTAGGGTTTGATCCCTAGTATCCACTATGTTCTGAGATTGATGTTGCTATGACTTTGCTATGCTTAATGCTTGTCACTAGGGCCTGAGTGCCATGAACTCAGATCTGAACCCTTTATGTTTTCATCAATATATTTGTGTTCTTGATCCGATATTGCAAGTTATAGTCACCTACTATGTGTTATGATCCGGCAACCCCGAAGTGACAATAATCGGGACCACTCCCGGTGATAACCGTAGTTTGAGGAGTTCATGTATTCACTATGTGTTAATGCTTTGGTCCGGTGCTCTATTAAAAGGAGGCCTTAATATCGCTTAGTTTCCAATAGGACCCCGCTGCCACGGGAGGGTAGGACAAAAGATGGCATGCAAGTTCTTTTCCATAAGCACGTATGACTATATTCGGAATACATGCCTACATTACATTGATGAATTGGAGCTAGTTCTGTGTCACCCTATGTTATAACTGTTGCATGAATAATCGCATCCGGCATAATTCTCCATCACTGATCCAATGCCTACGAGCTTTTCACATATTGTTCTTCGCTTATTTACCTTACCGTTGCTACTGTTACAATCACTACAAAACTATCACTGTTACTTTTGCCACTGTTACCGTTACTTCCATACTACTTTGCTACTAAATACTTTGCTGCAGATATTAAGTTATCCAGGTGTGGTTGAATTGACAACTCAACTGCCAATACTTGAGAATATTCTTTGGCTCCCCTTGTGTCGAATCAATCAATTTGGGTTGAATACTCTACCCTTGAAAACTGTTGCGATCCCCTATACATGTGGGTTATCAGGCGTCGGCGACCAGAGAAGAGGCGGCGGGAGGGGAATGAATGCGGCTACTGTTTGGGTTCGCCGTCTGGCTTAAATAAATTTGCACCATCACGTGTACCTGCGGGTGCACAAATTGTAACATACGGGTCTGCTTAAGGGGGCATCACGTAACTGGTGTGTGTGGGTTTCTGAGAGACAGAGTGTGTGTGTGCAACTCTACTCTTCGGACATCTACTCAACCTTTTGCATCGGGATATAAGTATAATGCTATTACACTTTAGCTAATGATTTACGTGGTCATGTTAACATGGTTGTGTAAAAAAATGTCACTTCCTGCTCGTGATTTGCGCTATATAATTATGAGAAGTTTGCTAACTACTAAAGTAAAGTGGAATTTGTCCATGTTATACAAGTAAATTAAGGTGATTGTTTATCATACGGGTAAGGTTGGACGAAGGGTGGCAGGAACAAATTCTCCGCCTAGAGCATGTGTGCGTGAGACGGAGTCTTAGCGTGTGTGTGTGTGTGGGTGGGTGGGTGCATGCGTGCGCACGCGCGCGCGTGCGTGTGTGTGTGTGTAACGCAGAGTCTTTGGTGCCGAAATTAATTTAAGTGTCCGTGGCTTCATCGTAGAGAGGTGATGTGTATGGCAGAGGCCACCAACGAGGGGTGCGAGAGAGAAAACGCCCGTAGAGAGAGAAGAGAAGGCGTGTGCGCGTGAGAGGAGTCGACATCGAGAGAACGTGTTTGTTCGAGAGACACCGAGGAAGACTACTATATATCGATGGTGCATGTAGGCGGGAATTAAATGAAGGGATGATCTTATTGGTTTCGGGGATATAGGGGAAGAGTGAGAGAGGGGGTAGCTAGAAGGAGATTGTTAAGTTTGAGTGTGTGTTTTACCCATCCAGGCGAAAGTTATGTGCACACAAGAAGAGAACGATTCGATGTGGGGTTAGGGCTGAGGGTAATTAACTACGTATGGAGACATAGGAGACCTTGAACATGCATGTGCGAGAGGTATACATGTATACATGGGATGTGTGTGTGCGCGCGCGTGCACGCATGATCGAGATAAAAGAAAGAAGTCATAAGTCATAAGATCAACGACATGGGAGAGATGGATCGGTATGACAATATGCATGCATGTGAGAGTGTAGGGAAGAAGGCTCGATAATTAAGCATGTGTTTTTGTCTTTAAGAGATAGTGGTGTGGGCTGGAGCATGCATCTATGGCGAGCAGAGGGAGCGAGGCACAATGATTGCGCAAAAGAGATCAACCTATAGATGCATGTATGGAGAGACAGATATAGTGTGCGTGATAGGAAGCAAGAGTGCATGTGAGAAAGAAATATTGACGGAGAAACTACAGATAGGTAGAGAGATAGAGATGCTAGCTAGAGGGACATCGGCTAGTTTGAGTGTTGGAGATGACCGCCGAGTGGTTCAAAGGGTGAAGTTATGTGTGTGTGAGAGAAAGATAAAAAGAGGGCACATGACTGCATGTAGAGAGAAACATATATAGTGTGCGTGATATGAAGCAAGAGTGAGGGCGAGAAACAAGGTTGATGGAGAAATAGATAAATAGAAAGATAAAGATGTTAGCTAGTGTGTGTGTTTGAGATAAGAGTCGAGTGGATCAGAAGGCTGAGTTATGTGTGTGGGTCTGAGAGAGATAGAGAGAGGGTGCATGTGAGTCACATACAAACAAATGTCAGACAGAAATGAGATCCCGAGAGACGGAGTTTTGTGTCTGCAGAGAGAAAGATATTTCACAACAAGAGTGATAGCTAGAGAGACATATCAGGGAACGCGAGATATCCCTAGGGAGAGAGCGTCACTACAAAAAAAAAGACACATCTGTGACATTTTGGGCCGAACGATTTTTTTTCTGTCATACATATGACACTTCTATGACGATAATTGTGACAAAACCCGGTATCATCATAGATGTGGTGGGCTCCTACTTCTATGACAAAAAATCATGACAGAAAATGGGCTTTTCGTCCTGGGCGGGCCGGAGACGCAGCTGCATGACATTCTTTGGGCCGTCCATGACGGAAAAAACCGTGGTAGAAGCGAGGGCGAGGAAAATTTCGGCGAGTTCCCGGTTACGGTGGGAGGTCGGGGGCCGAGCGATGCGCGTTTCTCTCGTACACGTATGCGCGTGTGTGCGAGGCGTTGGCTCTAACTGAACCCGAGCGAGGCGTTGGGCTCTAACTGAACCCGAGCGATTGCACTGCAGGCTACGCATTATTGAACCCGAGCGATCGATCGATGGCTGTTAACTGAACCCGATCGAGCGATTCCTTCGCTACTGCTGCTAACTGAAGCCGATCGATGCTGCCTCTGGGATGAACAGTGAGCGTCGCGGGGGGGTTTGGATGAACAGTGAGCAGTGGCGTTGCCTCTGGATGAACAGGACCCCGTGGTGTGGTGGAGGGCTGGATGAACATTAGACGGTGGAGGGGTGCCCGTGGAGGGGTGGTTGAACAGGACCCCATGGCGTGGAGGGCTGGATGAACAGTAGACGGTGGAGGGGTGGTTGAACAGGACCCCATGGCG
>NC_057805.1:313550585-313720710 GCF_018294505.1 Triticum aestivum
AGGAGGTCTGTTTCCTCTGTTTTGCGGTACGCCACACCCCTCCCGATCAACAGGACCTCCGTTTCGACCGTAGGAGGTCCGTTGCCTCCGTTTTGCGGTACGCCACACCCCTCCCGATCAACAGGACCCCGTTCCGAACGTAGGAGGTCTGTTTCCTCCGTTGTGCGGTACGCCAGGCCTTGTTTCCATCGCCTGTTCCGTCCAAGCCCTCCTGATGAACAAGACCACGCATTCCGTTCCGACCCAGCCGGTTGGCTCCCACGTGTTCCGTTGCCTCCCAATGAACACGACACATTCCGTTGCCTCCCCATGAACACGACGCATTCCGTTGCCTCCCCATGAACACGACGAGGACGCCGTTTCTCCGTTCTAACCCAGCCATGTACACGAGCCCTGGCCGTACGTATGCGCGAGTAGGCGTTCGAGACCCCGCCCGTATGTACACATACGTGGCCTTATTTTCTTTCTTGCACCCTGGCCGCTGTACGTACGTTCACATGCTACATGCGCCTCTACTACGACACGTACGCGCCTCTACTACGACACGTGCTCACCTCTACATCCACCAGTATATATGTACGTACACGTTCGCGACCAGAATGACAACGCTACGTACGTTTCGACCAGGTGGGTCCCGACTATCAGGCACTTCCTTGCGTGCGAAGATGTAGCTGGTGGGTCCCAGCAGTCAGGGGGCGAATCATTTTTTTTGCCCGGACGCACTTCCTTGCGTGCGAAGATGTAGCTGGTGGGTCGCAGCAGTCAGGGGCAAACGTTTTTTCGCGAAATACGGTGGCCCGTCCGATGGGTCCCCGCTGTCAGGTGGAGGAATAATTATTTTGCACGTAATAAGGAGGCTCTTCCTTGCTGCGGCCGTGGACCCAGCTGTCAGCCTCTCCACGTACAGTCCACGCCCGATGGAAGCCGTTCCTTGACCACGTTGACCACGCCGCGCCGAGAGCACCAGGGCGGTGGACGACGGCGAGGCCTAGGAAAGGGACGACGCGGAGCCGGGGAAGATGCGGCAGTGGATGCCCACGCGTAGAGGAGTACGAGGGTTCACTGGTTCGCTGTGGTGTGATGTTGCCGTCACCGCAGAATAACAGGGGGTGTGGGTGAGTAGAGGGATGGCCTGGCCAGCGGTGGGAGTAGTAGGGGCGGTGAGGCCTCCGCCGCATCGCAGCCGGCCACGAGAGGCAGGAGCACGAGGCACGACCGGCGCTGGTTTGGGCGGCTGGAGCAAGAAGACCAGAGGTTGAAGAAGCACTAAGGCCGTTGGATGGACATCGTACGGTCACTGGAGCTAGAATCGTGCATATTGACTAAGTTGACAAAGCCCTAGGTCCCCGTCAACTTGGTAGGCCCACAAGTCAGCCTGCCACTATACTGGGTCCCAGCTAACAGGGGGAGTATTCATTTTTGTGTGTGTAATAAGGAGGCACTTCCTTGCGTGCGAAGATATAGCTGGTGGGTCCGAGCTGTCAGCGGCGGTAACGTTTTTTTCGCGAAATACAGAGGCCCTTTCGGTGGGCCCCTGATGTCAGGTGGAGGAATCATTATTTTGCGCGTAATAAGGAGGCATTTCCTTGCGTGCAGCCGTGGACCCAGCTGTCGGCCTCTCCACGTACAGTCCACTTCTGATGCATGTCGGTCGTTGACCACGTTGACTAGGCC
This sequence comes from Triticum aestivum, assembly GCF_018294505.1. Lineage (NCBI taxonomy): Eukaryota > Viridiplantae > Streptophyta > Magnoliopsida > Poales > Poaceae > Triticum > Triticum aestivum. Next base: position 313,552,260 of record NC_057805.1, read on the forward strand.
GCGCCGAGAGCACCAGGGCGGTGGACGACGGCGAGGCCTAGGAAGGGAACGCCACGGAGGCAGGGAAGACTCCGCAGTTGTTTCCCACGCGGAGGGGAGTACGAGTGTTCGAGGGTTTACTGGTTCGTCTGCCGTCGCCGGAGAATAACAGCAGGTGTGGGTGACTAGAGGGATGGCTAGGCCAGCGATGGGAGTACGGTGGGGCGGTGAGGCCTGCGCGGCAGCACAGCCGGCTGCGAGGAGGAGGGAGCAGGCAGTCCCGCCGGCACTTGTTTGAGCGGCTGGAGCAGGAAGAGCATAGATTGAAGAAGCACGACGGCCGCTCAATGGACATCCAACAGTCACTGCTTGTGCGTCAACCTTTTTTTAGGAAAGCCTCAAATCTGTGGAAAACAACATACAACCCATCTGCCATTATTTCTAATAATTTACAGCCCATTTGCTAATTCTTAAGGTTATTTTGGAGCCCATATTCTTTTTGTTAGCATTACAGCCCATATTGTGGCCACGGTTAAAAAATTATGCGAAATTTTACATATTTCGGTGCGGTCCGAACTGTTTTTAATCCTGAAATTTCGACTCACATTCAAACTGATTTTAAAGATAAATGTATATGAATATAAAATCCAACAAATTCTCCACGCATAAAAATTAATGTAATTTAAAATCTCGAAATGAAAAAAAGATATTTGAAACTAATTGCCGGTTTGATGTGTTTTAAAAATGTACAACCCATTTCTCATTACTGATAGGCCATTTTCTGGGCCAGCCGAATGAAGCTCTCCTTGTCTTGAAAGATTTGCTACCCAACAGGCCTGACAAAGCGACTTACTTGGCAAATCACAAAAAAACTGGGCTGTGGCCGTGGAACCAGCTGTCAGCCTCTCCACGTACAGTACTCTTCCGAGGGAAGTCGGTCGTTGACCACATTGACCATGCCGCGCCGAGAGCACCAAGGCGGTGGACGACGGCGAGGCCTAGGAAGGGGACGGCGCGGAGCCGGGGAAGAAGCGGCAGTGGATGCCCACGCGGAGAGGAGTACGAGGGTTCACTGGTTCGACTGCGGCGTGAGGCTGCCGTCGCCGCAGAATAACAGGGGGTGTGGGTGAGTGGAGGGATACCCTGGGCCGGCGGTGGGAGTAGTAGGAGGCAGTGAGGCCTCCGCGGCATCACAGCCGGCCACGAGAGGCAGGAGCACGCGGCACGACCGGCGCTGCTTTGGGCGGCTGGAGCAAGAAGACCAGAGGTTGAAGAAGCACTATGGCCATTGGATGGACATTGTACGGTCACTGGAGCTAGAATCGTTCATATTGACTAAGTTGACAAAGCCCTCCGTCCTCGTCAACTTAGTAGGCCCACAAGTCAGCCACCCACTATGGTGGGTCCCAGCTAGCAGGGGGTATTCATTTTTTGGTGCGTAATGAGGAGGCACTTCCTTGCGTGCGAAGATATAGCTGGTGGGTCCGACCTGTCAGCGGGGGGAACGTTTTTTTCGCGAAATACAGAAGCCCTTCCCACGTACAGTGCGTAATAAGGAGGAACTTTCCTTGCGTGCGACCATGGACCTCGTGGGTCCCAGCCGTCAGGCTCTCCACGTACAGTCCTCTTCTGATGACTCTCGTATGTTGACCATGCCGCGCCGAGCACACCGAGGCGGTGGACGACGGCGAGGCCCCAGACTGGAACGACCCGGAGATGGGGAAGACACGGCAGTGGAGTCGCAGACGGAGAGGAGTGGGAAACTTGACTGGTTCGGGTGCGGGGTGGGCCTACACTCGGCAGAGAATAACTGGGGGTGCAGAGTGGAGGGATGGCCTGGCCGTCGGCAGGGTAGCGTTTCACTGAGGAGCGCAAAACAATGCCGCTGGATGCCGAAGGCTGGAGCAGGCGGTTCCGGCAGCGCTGGGGGAAGAAGACGAGAGATTGAAGAAGAATGCTGGCCGTTGGATGTAAATCCAACGCCTTCTTAGGCTTCGACCTACTAGCCCACATGTCAGCCAGTCCATTTGTTTTTTTAGTCCATTTGGTGGGCTGGGTGAAACAATGATGTAGCATCTATGCAGCCCGTTTAAATCCCATTTGCATTTTTCTCGAAATCCGCGAACTTGCTGGGGTGGGTGAAAATATCATGTTGGGCTAGACGGATAAATGTTATAAAAACATAAACACATGATTGCACGTTAGTAAAATCTTTGCAAGCTTATGTACGCAATCACTAGGAGTTAACTTGCCAAGTTATATATAAACAATTATTATTATTATTTTGTAAGAACTTTCAACTTACTAAATAAAATATCATTTTAATTTGATGAGTTAATAGTACGTGGGGTATTATTAGTTTTTAGGCTAGACGTGGGACAGTTGAGTTGGTTCTAGGGGAAAGTACTGGGAGAAAACTCAGTTTACATCGAAAAAGAAAGTGGGAGAAAATTCAAAGACCTGCTGGGTCCACCTGAGGAGGGGAATATGTTGGGAGGAAGGAGATTCAAAGCACGGCAGCCGAGTGGACTAGTTTTTTTTACGGAAAAGTGAACTAGTTTACATACATAAGCAAATAGCCACTAAAAAAGCAATGAGGTTAATGGGTTCTTAAAAGAAATATTTCGGACAAAACAGATAATTACGACACATAGGCTAATGCATGAAACACTCAGATGATAAAGGTGCTTATAAACAGATAAAGTACAACATCTAGACCTTCCTGGCACGCTTGATCATGACGCTGCGGCTGTCCGTGTACTCGTCGGTTACGGGAAACAGACACGCCCTCATGTCCAAGATCTGCCTGTACATGTCGTAGCATGCGTATGCGTCCTTGGTCGCGTAGGTTATGTAGGCTAGATTCAGAGGTACCTCCCATGTGTTCAGGTCGTCTTCTTTCATGTAGGCGTATCAGGGGTCGATGATGGTCTTAGCGAGGTCAACCACGGAGTCCTTCTCCTGCCCGTTGCTGATGATCTTGTATTGCTTCTGGATGTCGACAAGCTTGTTGCACCAGATGGCCGAATCGTCGCGTTCTTCCTTCTCTCCACCGTAGAGAAGGTGCAGTCGGCGCTGCCGATGAAACGGGCGAATGCTCCAGAACCTGGTGCAGCCATAGGACTGAGGCGAGGCAAAGCTTCACCGAGTCCGTATCGTTGGTGTACATCACATTCAACTTGGTGCAACCATAGGACTGAACGGCGAACTCAAAGGGAAACTCCTTGCTGAAGTCCATATCCAGCAGGCTCACACCTCGGATCACCATTGGAGTCTCTTCGAGTGAACGAGTGTCTAGGCGGCGGCAGCAGTTCATTTTTCAGCTCTTGGGGAACTGGATTCAATAGTAAGCTGAGTGTGTACAGGCGACAACAGTTACTACCCCTCCCTCATCCACTGCACGCCCGGCAGAAGATGCACCCTCGGCCACACGTCGGTTCACAAGCGGGTCTGTATTGGTACTGTAATAACAGGAGTTAGTGGTCACTTTACTTAAATTTAATTAGCTTTAATAGAAATTTATACTTAAAACAAGCAATGCATTCGCTCATTCTATCAGTGCCACGGGATCAACATGCACAACAATTAGAATTATTATTCTCAGGACGCACACAATCAGCACATTTGTCGCACTTTCACAAAGATAATACTACCAAGATTGAACTGTTTGTTATGGTTGTTGTCCTCGGCATCATCATGCCGTGTTTCCTAGCTTGCAAGATTCAGAACCAACAAATAAGATCCAAATAATAAGTACAACAAAGATGCCTACACATCTCATTGATTCCCAGCTTGCAAGATTCAGAACCAACAAATAAGATCCAAATAATAAGTACAACAAAGATGCCTACACATCTCATTGATTCCCAACTTGCAAGATTCAGAACCAACAAATAAGATTCAAATAATAAGTACAACAAAGATGCCTACACATCTCACTGATTCCCAGCTTGCAAGATTCAGAACCAACCCATTAGAGCCTTTTGATAAAGTGAATATCGAGATTAAATCCATCTTGGCTAGCCATGTCATACAATCGAAGAACTTGGCGAATGCTCTTGACCGTCACAACATCTGTAGTTGAGTATTCCTGTTTGCACAACATGTTTGCATAGCACAAACAAGGAGACAGGAGAGCATGATTTCGCTTTAATAACCTGTAGCTCCACTCGGATGAGCTCTTCCTGGAGTTCCATGATTCAATTCATGCGCCTCTTTCTGCAGTTCACCTGAAATGAAGCAAAGATTGCATCATTCAGCTAGCAAGAAGTACTTGCTCTTGTGAGCTGGCAGGTTCTTCTTTAGTAGTTGCACTAAAATTGAGGAACATTAAGGTTGGTTGTCCGGCTCATGTAAGGTGCAACTATAATTTTCTTATCCTTTTGTGCAGTTCCACTAAAATAAAGTGCCATTGTGGTGACAGTGACGGCTCCATCTTGCAAAGGCAAATAAAATGTTGCACGAGATTACCAGCAGAACTTGACGGAGATTTTGGAAACTCCAATCACCATTTTGTGCAGTTCCACCAAAATTGAGAGATGTTGCCCACGTGACATTTTAGTTGAACTGCACAAGACACTCATTCCAAAAAAAAAGTGTTTTGTGCAGTTCACCAAAAGGTCACAATAGCAACAAGGTGAAATGGATATCCCTATCTGCACAAAAAGATAGAAAGTTCATGGCAATCACGCAAGTTCATCCCAATAGCAGTTGCTGGTCAATATGAATATACGAAACATATACAAAATGAAAAGAAGCATCTTAATTATGTTCATGGCAATCACGCAAGGAAAATAGAAATTTTAAAACGTCAGCAATGCTTCATGTTACCTGAAGCATTACGATCAACAATGAGATTCCTCAAATATGGGATTACTTTAATGGTGGCATTGCTTGTTTACCAGACACAGTAAATCAACAGTAGCTAAAGAGTTCGTTTAAGGGTATGGGACCGTGGGGACACCAGGACACTCAGCAGCGTAAAGGAGCAACTTACTTATCATACTGGGGAAAACAGCAGGAGTGCCATTTGTAACACAGTTTAATTGCATCTTATCACTGGAGGCATTAGATTAACAATAACACTGGTTAGACATGTCCCTAAGGTAACAGTGTGATCGCTTCATTTTACATGCGCCCTTACATTAACAACAGCAAAAGGTTGGTATAAGGACATGCGACAGTGGACGCATCAGCACAATGTACCTACAAGGAGGCATAAAGTGGTGATGCCGAGTTTTTTCATGCTATGTGAGGGCAGCAAATCTAATCCTAGAGACCTTTTACTATGTGAGGGCAGCAAATCTAATCCTGGAGACCTTTTACTATGTGAGGGCAGCAAATCTAATCCTGGAGACCTTTTACTATGTGAGGGCAGCAAATCTAATCCTGAGACCTTTTACTATGTGAGGGCAACAAATCTAATCCTGAGACCTTTTACTATGTGAGGGCAGCAAATCTAATCCTGTAGACCTTTTACTATGTGATGGCAGCAAATCTAATCCTGGACATACTCTGTTGACTTGTCCACCAGCCGCCACTTTCTATCCTTTTTCAACCAATAATAGATCTGTTCCTTATCCAGTTTGTACCGCGTTTTCCCATTATTTCCCTTTTCAACCAAGAGACCGGTTGGGTATCCGGTCTCTACTACTTTCACCATATTATTTCCTCTTTGAATCAAGTCCTAGATTCATGCTACAACTTTCCCCCCTTTCTTCGTTGTTTGAACAAAGCCCTAGATTCGAATGCATGAAGTAGCTTTACCTCTAATAATACTAAAAATTTAGGTGGCTTTGGAAGAGCTGATGGGAGTAGAAAAAGATGCACATGCAGACATGTGGGGAGCTGGGGCAGTAGAGCAAGGCCACTTTCGAAGAACTTATACCTGAGGGTCGCCGGGATGTCGGTGGCGGCAGGTCGGATCTGCGGACAATACGGCAGGGAGGAAGAAGGGTCGGAGGACCTCCCGAGCCGGCGCTGTGTCAGAGAGAACGACACGGGCAGAGGATCGGGCCCCTCCGGCAGGTGTGGGTTTCCTCCCTCGGCGGCGATGACCGCGTGAACGATGCACCTTTTAGTCCTCTACACACACCGGCCGAAGGGATCCGGCCGGATCTGTGACCAGCGCTGAGCAGAGAGAAAATGTCGCTACCGCTGTCTTGTTTATATCTAGAGAGGATGAGAGAATGAAGAGAGCAACCCTAGTAAAGAAAGCGCTCAGGCCCCTGCGTCCATATATAGTGGAGTGATTATCTTTTTTCTCTCCACAACAAGCGTTTCAATTTGTGTACGTGGCATTAAAGAAAAGAAACTCTCTATTTAAGGTGACTACTGTACGACTCCTACTTACTACTAGTAGTACTACAGTATTGTTCACTTGTGCTCCCCGCCCCTCCATTCATTGAACAACCCCACGGGTGAATAATAATACAGTAAGTACTGTATTTATATAGAACGAACAAGCTTGAACTATTTTCGCGTAGTTAAAAGTTGAGGGCAGGGCTTTTCCCGGGCAGTACGCGCGGCAGTTTTCGGGTAGGCAGTTTGACAAAGAGGCGAGGAGGGTGAGCGAGTGGGGCTGTGTGATTTGACGGCGCGTTACTGCTGGAAAGACTTGTGAATGACCACACACTATAGTCATGAATTACTGGCGCTCCGACCGGGGTGATGCCCCCCTTCCGTTCCGCGCTCTAATCTGGTGCATGACACGTCGACCCGGATGCTGGCTCTCCCACATGTCGGAGTAGTAAGAAGGAGCAAAGAATGATGCGGTATATACTAGTACTATACTACTCCCTCCGTTCCTAAATATAAGTCTTTGGAGAGATTTCACTATGGACCACATACGGAGAAAAATGAGTGAATCTACACATAAAATGCATCTATATACATTCGTATGTGGTCCACAGTGAAATATCTACGAAGACTTATATTTAGGAGCGGAGGGAGTACTACTCAGGTCGGAGGAGTGCGAACCACGGCAGCCCAGTGAACCAGCAGTGCGAACCACGGTAGTCCAGTGAACCAGCAGTAGAAAACAATGTGGTGATATGGCCATAAAAAACAATGTGCTACGGTCCACACTGTAGCATGTACAGTAACACTCCTCTTTGTTTGGATCCCTGAGTTAGAGCTAGTTTGGGTTGAAATAGCCTCAAATTATCGAAACAAGAGGGGTTAGTTTGAGCTAGTTTGCTCTAACCCAGCTAAAAAAACTAGCCCGGTGGAGAGGTTCTAATTGGGTTAGTTATCCTCGGGCCCACTAAAAGAGAACTAAAAAAATCTCCCCTGCCCGCACCAGATTGCTCCCCCCCTCTCGCACGACTCCTCTCTGTTCCCCATAGGGCCGCTCGCCCTCTCTCTCCTCCGGCCGCCCTCTCCTTCCGGCCTCCGCCGCCCTACTCCGGCCGCCCTCTCCCTCCGGCCTTCGAAGGTCGCCCCGCTCCCCCTTCACCAGTCGTTTTTCTCCCTCTATCGTGCGCGGCGGCGGCGCATCTACCAGGGAGGTCGCGAGAGGGGTGAGTTTGTTCGTTCCTTCTCTGTCTCACGGCCATATCATTGATCTTGCTTGCTCTAGCGCGAATTCTGATTTGGAAAGTAGATCCTGATCAAACTTGGTATAGATTTGTGGTGCACGCATGGAATTGTTTGATGCTGCTTGAGGAGGTAATAAATCTTTCTAGAGGCCCAAAGATTCAGGTCACCTTTCTAGGTATTTCTATTTCAGGCTTGCATTATTTCTAGAGGCCCAAAGATTCAGTTCACCTTTCTAGGTATTTCAGTTTCAGGCTTGCATTATTTCTAGAGGCCCAAAGATTCAGTTCACCTTTCTAGGTATTTCACTTTCAGGCTTGCATTATTTCTAGAGGCCCAAAGATTCAGTTCACCTTTCTAGGTATTTCAGTTTTAGGCTTGCATTATTTCTAGAGGCTCAAAGATTCAGTTCACCTTTCTAGGTATTTCAGTTACAGGCTTGCATTATTTCTAGAGGCCCAAAGATTAAGTTCCTAGTCGGCGGCAAGCGGCCCTGCTACCCATGCCGGTGTTGAGCTCAACTCGCAAGGGCCGGCGTCGGAGGGGTTCCCGGGGCTTGGGCTCTACAGAGCCTTCCTCCAGAGCGACGACGGCGAGCTCCTCCCTCGGTGTGTGAGGGGCTTCGGGCTCCCTCCCTATCGTGAATGACTTCCGTGATGAGTTAGCTCATTCTTTGTTTCATGAAGTGTTTTTTTATTTTGTGAAGCTTGATTGACGACTTGTATGTTTAAGTGGGATATCTCATTTGTATGGACAAAGTAAAAATTATCATGTTTTGCATGCTTGATTTGTATAGATGGTTCGTTTATGTCAATTGTGAGCGGGAGGTGGCCACAGAAGAGCCGGCCACACCAAGAGGGTGCTTGGATCCAAGGGACTTATTTTAGTCTGACTAAAAATAGTCTCTTTAAGAGGCTAAAGTTCCAAGCACCCCTGACTAAAGAGGGGCTAAAACTAGTCTTGAGACTAAAAAAATTTAGTCAGGGGTACCCCTACTAAAATGTGGATTAGTCCTCTCTCTCCTCATTTAACACCTCTCCTTTAACACAGGCGAGTTCTGGATTGGAGGGTTTGGAGGATAATAAATGCTCATTAACTTGATTTTAGTCTCTTTAGTATTTGGATCCAAGCATGGGTGAGGCTAGCAAGTTTTAGTCCCACTACTTTTAGTCATGGAACTAAAACGTATCCAAGCACCCTCCAAATCCGGCAGGAAATAGGGTCCAAAGTAGTCAAATGATTGAGATAGAGCATTTATTGTCAATCTAACCCTGCCATCCATACACCTCTTTGGTTTAGAGTTAGTTCAGGGTTAGAATCTAACTCTAACCTCTAACTGTGTTAGAGTTCTCCTCGTCTCGGTTCATCGCCATCATAATTTCCCCATTCCTATGTTTTCAATATCCTGCGAATCAAAGAGGCCCTTTTTTTGCGGGAAAAATCAAAGAGGCCCTTAGACTGGTTTCGGTCCGGTCATTCTTTATAAACGTGTTATGTCCAAAATTTAATGAACGTGCTCCGGTTTCCACGAAAATAATCCGGTTTCATGTAGTAATTCATTCATTTATTTATTCTTCTGCGGGGGGTTTGCATGTAATTCGTGAGGTCTGAAATGTAAAGTACCCCGACATATGCTCCGAGTCGTGCATGCACTACGACCCAGATGCTCTATGTCCCACATGTCGGCGAATGGGAGCACGTGGATATAGCCTAGGAGTACATATAGGAGGATAAATGCATGAAATAATATGTACTGTGAAGCGTAGCCGCGGATCGAAAAGGAGACCTAAAGTGATGACAGCTATAGGTCGCACGCACCCAACTAGTGGTACTAGATTTTTCCCTCAAAAAAAGAGGCACGAGTGCGTAGTACTCCTATTCTATAAACATGAGTCCCATCTGACAACAGCGTCCGTGCTACAGCTAGCTCTCCTCCCTCGTTTCTCTCTTCTAATTCTAAACTCGGCCGACGCCCGGTGGGCGGGGTGGGTTTGCTCAACTGCGGCCCCACCTCACAGTGAAAACGTTACGACTGGAATAAAAATGCCATATACTCCTTCCGTTCATAAATATAAGCCTTTTTAGATACTATTTCAAATGGAATACAACATACAGAAGTATGTAGACATAGTTTAGAGTGTAGATTCACTCATTTTGCTCCGTATGTAGTAGTCACTTGCTGGAATCTTTAGAAAGACTTATATTTGGGAACGGAGGGAGTACTATACTAATAAAACATTAAGGCCACGAGGCGATGCAGTGCTAGTTACAGGAGGCAAGAAGAGATGCATCCATCGACGACGTCCACCTCCTCGACTCAGGGCGCCGGCCCACCGAATGGCGCCTAAGTAGCAGCGGCTTTCGTGGCCAGGTCGACGTGCTTCTGAACAATGGCGTCAAAAGATTCCAGCCGCTGGAAGAAATCCAACGTCTTTCTGTCCTCGCTTGCCTTGTAGTGGCCTATGTAGACGATTTCCTCGTAGACGTGGATGTGCAGGTCGACGGTTTCTTGCATGGCGAGGCGCTACGCGGCGAGCGCGGCCTCGAGGTGCACATTCTTCGTCGCGACCTCCGGCACCTGCAGGGCCACCAGGATTTGAAAGAGTCCGTCATCATGGAGGCCCGATGAGGGTGGCAGGCAATGAGGAGCCTGGGCACGCGGGCTGGAGCAGCACGGCAAGGTCGTCCGCGCGCTTCTTGACGGCAGTGAACTTGCGGATGGAGTTGACCATCATGTCGTCCATGCGAGAGGCGAAGCCGGCGTCGGCGAGGGCTACGATGCCTGCGGTCGCCAGCACCGTCTGGAAACGCTGCGCGGTGCGGGGCCGCAGGCCGGTGCCTTGGATGATTTGGCACAGCCGACTGCCGCTTGCGTCCATCGCCTCCATAGGTGCTTGTGGCTTCTGGTCACTTGGTCTTGGATTGGAGTGAGCAGTGTTGCGCAGAGACTTGGGAGTAGATGGATTGGAGTGGTGGGGCGCCTTTATTATATGAGAGTCCAAACTCGGTTGCATTCACATCGTGCTGGCTCTATTCTGCTTCTCCAATTAATTCCCTTTGCATGTAATTGAGGATGCATCATTGACCGTTCAACGTCTCGGGAACCGCTACCCTCTCCCTCCTTGGCATTCAAGCACCTATGGACCCGTCGACGACGAGGTGCCTATGGTGACTTCGTAAATTTCAAGATGATAGTGCCGTGCATGTATGCGTTCATAGGGGTGAGTGTATGCGCGTGTATATGAGCGCTTGCGTCTGTACTGTGTAAAAAACGTAAATGCGTGTCAAAAAGAGACTAGTCAGTATACTCAATATTGTGCACCTCGGAGAGGAAAACGATAGAACTAGTACGTATTTATTTACGGTGCAGATTCACTCCTTTTGCTCCATATGTACTCCGTCTCGGTGTAGTCTAGTCACTTTTTGAAATCTCTAGAAGGGCAAATACTCCTTTCTGGTTTACAGGACTATACTAGCAAGTAGTTGTACGTACTAGTACAATAGTGGGCTCACATAGCAATTTTGTGTCATGCAAGAGCCTGGCTATATGCGTGCTCCAGTGTTCGCAACTGCAACGTTCGGTTTGCGCTTGGCTCTTCGCCTCTTCGAGAAGACGAACAATGATATTACTACTGCTGCTTCTACAGTGTCGAATCCACTGCTGCATGTCCGTCCACCGCGAGCGGGACGGATAGCTTGTTGTAGAAGTACTACTAAGCAAAAGCATGTCCTCGTTTGCGAGCAACCGCGCGCATGGGTGAGGGAGAAGGCGTGTAGTAAAATCAAGCTTCTCCTCGTTGTACGAGTTGACGCGACACATCATAGCACTGGCCCCACATGCTTGCCTCTAAACTTGGCTGAAAGACCCGCAGTGTACAATATATTTGCTGCAACCTCTAACATTTACCCACCACAAATTAAAATATATGTGGCCGTATGCATCGTTCTGATGCAGAGGCCGGGGAGTCCCCCCTTTTAGAAAAAAAACAAATTAAAATATATATTCCTGTCTTGACCAGATGAGCGTGCAAACTACAATCACCAGGGTGTCAGGTAGGGCCAGAAGACTATTTTAATTTTTTTTTAACTTCGAGACGGCCACATAGCATGGAGCCGACCCCAATGATTTTAAGCTTACAGGCACGGTACATGCTATCCTAGACTACTCTACACATGAAACTGCCACACAAGCATCCGGGCTGCGCTTGGCTCTTCGCCTCTTCGGGAAGTCGAACAATGATGGAGTACTACTGCACTGGAGGAGTACTACAGTACGCTTCTGGCCATCTGACACCGATTGAACTGCTGCATGTCCACCGCGTGCGGGAGAGAGAGCGTGTAGCGAAATCTTCTCCTAGTCTTGCCAGCCACCACGCTCATGGGCGAGGGAGGGACACTCCTGCCTTTGAGTGTATGACAGGTGGGCCCGACAGGTGTGTGGCCAACCTATCATACAGCCAAAGGCAGGTGCAGTTAAGTCCGCGAGGGAGAGGATAATCAAACTTCTCGTTGATGTACGAGTTGACGCGACACATCAAAGCACTGCACTCGATATATTTCAATAATTTGCGTTTACCGATGCATTAATTACAACGCATGCATGCATGCCGTGAATCTCCTTTTGATACTTGCATGTGTTGATTTAATGCACCTTGAAGTAGTATAAAATATGTGACGGTAAAGCTTTGTAATACCCCGGCCCAAGTCGAGAGATGGTTGTGCACGAGGAGGGCGAGATCATGCAGGCCGAACAGGACCCAACGATGGAGCTCTCTAAAGTCTCGATGGACCTCACTGTGCTCCACTGCCCCTTGTGCCTCCACCCCTTGACGCCCCCAGTGTATGAGGTGCGAATACACCTCGTCCGTTCGGCTGATTGAGCAAGGTGCAGGTTTCTTGATTGATGTGCTGTTCGATTGATTTCTGCAGTGCAAGGGAGGGCACCTGGCCTGCGCGGACTGCTGCGTCGAGCGCCCTGGGAACAAGCGGCAGTGCCAGAAGTGCGAGCACGGCGGTGGCTTCGACGTGCGGAACACGGCGGTGGACTCCGTCCTTTCGTCGGTGAGGGTGGAGTGCCCGCACGAAGGCTGTGGGCTCTACGTCGCTTACCACAAGCTCGCCGATCACCAGAGCGTGTGTCCGCTCGCGCCCTGCAAATGCCCCGTGCCCGTCTGCTGCTACGAAGGCCCGCCGCCGGCGCTCTACCACCACATCAGCACCGCGCATCCCATGCCCGTGCACAGGATCCAGTACGGCAAGGTGCTCCAGCTGCAAGTGCCACTGTCGGAGCCACGGCTCTTGCTATTCGCGGAGGAGGACCGCCACGCGTTTTTCTTGGTCGGCGGCGTGCTCGACATCGGCGCGCCTATCACCGTGTCGGTCGTCTGCATCAGAGCGGAGGCGTCCCCACTGCCGCACTACGTGGCCAAGCTGTGGGCGAACGGCCTGCCGGGGGAGCCCAAAGGTAAGAGCGACGCCATCAAGGTGGAAATGGAGGTGACAAGCAGCAAGGATCCCGGCGATGTCGACATGCAGGAGCTGACCTTCTTGACAGTTCTGCCCAAGCTACTAGCCGGGGCTAAGCTTGTGTCCCTCCACATTCAGATTGACAAGCTCACGTCCTAAATGTTTCTACAGTGCCTTCCGTTTATCTTAGTAATATGCTAATATAGGGATTACCTTGGTCTACTTTAGCTTAAGAAATGGTGGGTTTTGGTGGCGATGCAGCAATTACTTCGACATCAGATCAGTAATTTCCAACAGTCGAACGGATATTTTGTGTCTATTGGATATAGAGTCCCTTTGGGTAAGAAGTACTACTTGTCACCAAAATGGATAAAAGGAGATGTATGTAGACGTATTTTAGTTCTAGATACGTCCCTTTTTATCCATTTTGATGACAAGCACTCCCTCCGTTCCACAATACATGCCTTACATTTGTCAAAATATAGATGTATCTAGACATGTTTTAGTATATAGGTACATCCATGATAGAGCCAATTGGATGGTTGAGAACACTACAATCCATAGCTACACATGCGTGTGTGACTCCCAGATGCAGAGGCCGGGGGTCATCATCATCCTTTTCGAGAAAAAACAGATGCGTGTGTGAGAGGACGAGTGCGTGCGTGCACCTCTTCTCTTCCTGTATAACGTACTACTAAACTCAGAGTACAAATTTTTGTGGGTGGCACGATGGTGCATGCGAGAAGTCCCGAGAGATAGGTTTAATGCGTCTGAAAAAAGGACTAGCCTAGAGCTCGCCACGCGGCTATTCCTGTCGAATGCCCCATTAACCGTAAGATATGTATACGACGGTGCCAGTTATTGCACGTACACAGCAGTACTCCCTCCTTTCCGATTTATAGGGCTTAATTCAAAAATCTCACCAACCAAGATGGTGAGTGGTGGAATATTTTTTGTAGTTTGCAAAAGCACCTAATTAATGCTCTTGTTTTTCTCAAAAAATTATGTTTATCAATGCATTAATTGCAATGCATGCATGCATAAAGTACATGCATTGGTCAATTTTCTCTTAATACTTGCATGCAATGATTAAATGCACCTTGGAATCGAACATGTGTTGGGGAACAACCAAATTGAGCCTTATAAAATTGAAAACCTAAAATTTTGAGATAAGCCCTATAAAACCAGAAAGGAGGGAGTAGAAAAAGAAGTACTCCATCCGGGAATAATGCCGCACTTCGAAACTAGAACCGTCAATAAATTTTGAGCTTGCGTCTCGTCACATTCCAAATTACTCCATGCTACTATATTGAATTGCAAACCTGTTCACACCGATCACAGCCTAAACGGTTTCCCACTTAGGAGTGTATTATTACACGCTATATTGAATTCCAAACCTGTTCACACCGATCACAACCTAAACGGTTTCCCACTTAGGAGCGTATTAGTACTCGGTTATAAATACTAGTATGCCAAGATGACTGCACATTCCTCCTAAACTCCTCATCCACAAAAACAAACAAGTCATTCAGCATCCTTTCCTTGCGTTTGCCATGGCCAGCGTGAGTTCTGGGTCGAGAGATTGCCACCAGGGAGAGGCGAGCATGGAAGCGAAAGAATGAGAGATGTCCCACCTCGCTGCGAGAGCAGCCGACATGTCCCGCCGCGCGGAAGTAGCAGCACAGAGGTACCGCCGCGCCGCTGAAGTAGCACGGAGGTCCCGCCGCGTCGTCGATGCAGCAGACTGGTCCGGTCGCGCCGCGGAAGCAGCAGAGATGTCCCGACGCGCCATGAATGCAGCAGAGATGTCCCGCCGCACCGCGGCGGCCTGGGAAAATTTCTCGCGGGCAGGCGATGACTGTTACAGGCGCATGCATGTGATCGTCCATAGCCAGATGGATCAGATCTCCGGCTGGGCGAGGTTGCAGGACGACGTGAAAGCCTTGTTTGAATAGGCTACCAGCATCATCCGGTAACTAAGGGAGGGCAATGAGAGGCTCCGGGCCGAGCGCAACCTGCTGAGGGAGAAGATCGTCCGAAGTGCAGACCAGCAGGAGGAGACCAGTGCCTTGTTGAAGAGGACCGGCGTCATTGTCAAGAAACTTATGGACGAGAATGAAATGCTGCACAAACGAGCGCCAAAGGCTGGTGGAGGAATCCGTGGGTGTTCTCAAGAAGCGTCTTGCGGACACAAAAGAGCTCATCGCCGCTCACTGCGGAGACTAGTTCTCACAGCCTGCAGCAACGCATCAGCGAGCCAGATCCTTGTCTTCCTTCTTCTTTTGCCCTTGTGTATTTCGGGTGTAGCCGCATGTGGATTTTTTAATTATCTTTCTAATTATGTAAGACAATTAATCGTCCTTATCTTTCTGTGGAAGATCAATGTTGCGAGGCTGGAATGAAGAAAACTCTTGCTGTGGCGACACTAGTGTTGCTATTCTTCTAGTTGCTGCTGGCTTCCTTCAGTTTCCTGGTTTCTGTTGATGTAATAATCTGTTTAGGATGTGGATTGTGTCGTCGGTTGTGAAATGTTGGGTTCTAACGCGGATGTTTGGCCTTTGTTGGCCTCTTAGGATGTTGCGATTTCAATCTGGTAGCTTTTAGTCCTTCGTGTTAGGCTGGAGTTGTGCTGAACTTCTTGTGAATTGTGGTGGTTTTCAGTAATGAAAATCAGAAGGGGCAAGCCCTTCTTTGATAAAAAAAATTAATCGTCCTTATATATTCATCAGTCTTGCTATAAGTTGCAGTAGATGCTATATAGGTCCGTTGTATCTTACATCAAGATCCGTGCTTTCAGATTTTCTTTTTCTCTCCTAAATCTCGGTCGAGTGAGACATAGCCACGCCATTAAACAGAGGCTTGGGCGCCATTAATGGAGACCTTGGGAGAGAGGTGGACGGAGGATGGAGGTCAAAGGGCTCTCCTCCCGATAAGCAAGCGCAGGGGTCTGATCGCACGCCTCTCGTACACAAATAGCTACCCTGCACGGCGCCTCCTAGCTAATAAAAAATGGGGCCGCGTGGCGGCACGTAAATGGTACTAGTAAGTAGAACGCCCACGGTTTCAATAATACTTGTGTTTCTGATTGTAACGTGACAGCACTTGTTTCAAAATGACTTTGTTGATTTTTAATGTGTGCGCCTTCGCAAATCGGACTGCAAATTTACCATAGCATGTTGGTGCCATGTCATGGCA
Organism: Triticum aestivum; assembly: GCF_018294505.1. Lineage (NCBI taxonomy): Eukaryota > Viridiplantae > Streptophyta > Magnoliopsida > Poales > Poaceae > Triticum > Triticum aestivum. Next base: position 313,568,436 of record NC_057805.1, read on the forward strand.
CCAAGCCAAGTTTCATTATTTTCATGCGTGTTTTGGATTTACAGGAATTAAAAAACTAAGTTTCTCAATGTTTCCAACCCAGCCACGACGCCCAGAATTTTGAATTTCATTCCCATTTCTTGCATGGAACCTAGAAATTCACCCGAGGACACAAATGTGATTTTTCAACCAACTTTGGTGCACGGGAGCATGTCCTTGTAGTTCAAATTTGAATTATGCACATTAAATGACCAAAAACTCAATTAATGTGTAAATAAGGCCAAACGAAGCCGGGATAATTCCAAAATTTAACAGGGCACTCATGTAGTTCTATGTTGCCTTTGTAAATAAACTCAAGGGGGACAACGTATATCGTTTCGCACTCGAAGGTGGCACGTTCCCTCTAAGAACCACGAGCCTTCTTGAGAGAAGCTTTGGTTTGCAAGAATCTTATACCAAAATATGTTCCTATTCGGCCATTTTTTTACCACAACATGGTAGTACCATGACATGACATCCATGCCAAGTTTCATGATTTTAAGACATGTTTTAGATTTACAAGATTTTTAAAACCATTTTTCTCAATTTTCTCGGCCGAGCAACGATGCCCAGATGTTTTAATTTTATTTTCATTTCTTGCATGGGACCTAGAAATTCACCCGAGGACACAAATGTGATTTTTCAACCAACTTTGGTGCACGAGAGCATGTGCTTGTAGTTCAAATTTGACTTATGCACATTAAATGACCAGAAACTCAATTAATGTTTAAAAACGACAAACGAACCCGGAATAATTCCAAAATTTAACAGGGCACTAATGTAGTTCTATGTTGCCTTTGTTAAGAAACTCAAGGGGGCAGCGTATATCGTTCACACTCAAAGGTGGCATGTTCCCTCTTAGAACCACGAGCTTCCAAATCGGCCCAATTTTTTACCACAACATGTTAGTGCCATGACATGACACCATGCCAAGTTTCATGATTTCCAGCCAAGTTTTGGATTTACATGAATTTAAAATCTAAGTTTCTCGATGTTCTCGGCAGAGTCATGACGCCCAGATGTTTGAATTTCACTCTCATTTCTTCCATGGGACCTATAAATTCAACCAAGGACGCACATGTGATTTTTCAACCCACTTTGGCGCACCGGAGCATGTGCATGCAATTCATATTTAGATTATGCACATTAAAAGTCCAGAAACTCAATTAATGTATAAAAGGCCAAATGAACCCGAAATAATTCCAAAATTTAACAGGGCACTCATATAGTTCTATGTTGCCTCCGTAAATAAAATCAGGGGGGAGGTAGCGTATATCATTTCACACACGAAGGTGACACGTTCCCTCTCGGAACCACGAGGCTTATTGAGGGAATCTCCGGTTTTGCAAGAGGCTTATACCAAAACTTGTCCCAATTCAGCCAAAAATTATACGTATGAAAACAGGGTTTAGATTATCCCGAACATCTCGCTACCTACACCAATAATGCACTATGATTTGAATTCAACATAAAATGGTTACAAATATTTGAATTGGACAGCGTATGGTACATGTAGTTCATAGTGAAATATGATTACTGCTATATGCATGTCTTTTTGTTATCAAGATAATATTTAAATTATTGTATAACTTGACAACAATCGTATTCAAATAAGGAAAATTGATTCAAATTTAGTCCATATGGTAGACGACAATATATATGTTCGCCTGGTGGAGTAAAATGTTCATATATGATTGAAGATCAAAATGTATGACTACATCAATTATAAACCACAAGGTCACCTAATGATATATTCAAATTCAACATAACTTGGATTCAAAAATTGAAATTCGAGATCATGGCATCTGTAATCATATAAAAAGGGACATTACTCTTTCGTTGGTGGGAATTGATTTTTTTGTTGTTGTTGAGGGAAGTGTAAATAGATTTGGTACTGTGCAGGGTAATCTTGTTCTCCCGATTTTTTTACATTTTTCTTGTAGATTTTTCAATGGCATCTATAGCAATATAGTAAAAGGGGACATGACTCTCTTGTGTCTTGTATGAATTGTTTTTTTACACGTTAAGTTTGTTCTGCCGAACAAGGAATCCGCACCTTGTTATCCCGAAATTTTCAAGCTCGAGTATCTTTCGTCTCACCTGCTTTGAAACTCCCGCTTCTTCAACCCGCGCCGCGCCTTGTTATCCCGAAATTTGGACGCGCACGAGAACTCCCTCCTCATCCGAAATCGCTCCCGCAGCCCAGACACGCGAAATCCCCCTTCTACCCCTCAGCCGAAAATGAAGCTCCACGTCGCGGTGTCAAAACCGGTGGGGGTACGCTGGTAACTTACCTTACATTTCGGACAAGCGCGTCCCTAAGCTTGGCTCCCCCTCCCCCTTCGCCCCCCCCCCCCATTTGTACACCGAGGCCGCCAAAACCCGCAAAACCCCACGCTCCTCCGTCGGCCTCCCGACTGTTGCCCAGCCAGAGACTCTTCCCCGACTATGTCGTCCACCGCAACAGCTCGCCGTCCCTCATCCACCACACCGGATGAGGATCCGTTGTCGATCTCGTCGTCCCGCCGGATCAGCCGCCCCGTCCTCCACCTCCAAGGAGCTGCCCTGATGTTCGCCTCGTCTATCGCGCCACCTCAATCCCCATAGCGCCGTCTTGACCTGCCCCACCGGAACCGCAACACCCTCACCAATTCCTCCTATGAAGCCGAGGCCAACTCGGCACCACCAAGGAGGTTCTGCACTCACCGCTGCATTTTATCTTTTATTCGATCTCACGGGGCTTCCGGTGCTCGATACCAAGCAGACATGGCGTCTCCATCGACGGCGCCATCGCTGGCCACATCATCCACGGCGTATCTCCCCCATGTCATTGATTCCTCGGCGGCGACTTCCACAATGGCACTAGCTGCAGCTGCTCCGGCTCTCGCTCGCACTGTGGCTCTGTTCTTGCTGTCGGTCGCGCCGCTGCACTGCTCCTGCTTTCGTTCGTGCTGCTGCTCTGCTCTTGCTCTCGCTTGCACTGCTGCTGCTGCTGCACGACCTCCGGCAGCTACAGGAGTTACTGCTTTAGCACTCGCTCGCTGTGCTACTGCACGAATTGCACTCTGCTACTATGTTCCCTGCTCGAGCGTCTGCTGATTTAGATCACTGCTTCTCTGCTACTAGTGCTCGAACGCCCTAAACATCTATTGCAATGCTCTGTTACTAGTTCAATCAGCTTCGACGGTAAAATTCAGTTTCGACTGTGAAGTTCATTTTCTTCAGTTAAGTTGATAGTGAACAGTACTTACAGCATCTGTTGGAGCGGCCGTGGCGCGGCTGATGCGTTTTACATCTAGCACTTTTTGGTGATGTATTTTACATCATCTATTGCAGATGATATTAGGGTCCCACTTCAGATTAACGTTGTATGTCTTGTCATGCTTCAGCCTCGTCGCCGTACACCTTAGCGGAGCTGCTCCAACGACGGAACCGTCCGTCACTGCGGAGCAGTACCCTCGGCGTCGTTTCCAGAGGCCTCGGATCTTCTTCCCCGCCTCCGATAGTCACACCAGCATCATCACCATCCTCCACATCCAACGCAATGATGCTGAGGTCCACAAGGCTATGCCAAAGAGGTTGTACACTCGTCACATCACTTTGTTTCTCCATTCTCTATTCTTCCAATTCATGTGAGCCAAACACCCAGGTTGACTGAAATCCTATGTTTCCAAATGCTCTGTTTTGCACGTGCATTCCTATCCTATTCCTGTGTTTTTCCTGTCCCTGCGTTTATAGAATCCTCCAATTCTAAGGATCCCTTACAGATTTACTTCATTTTCAGATTGGCGTTAATGAAAACTCTGTCTGTTATGTCCTGCTCCTACCGTGACGTCATCCACCCCACCTGAGGTGCACCATCGACAGAAGCGTTCACTGCAGTAGAGATCACCCCTGCAGACTTTCTTTCGCCGCCTCAGATCATCTTCCCCGTTGCCGGCAGCCATGCCAACTACATTACCATCATCGACTGAGCAGATGAACCTAAGGACTACACAGTTCCGGAAGAGAGGTCGCAGTCTTTCATGTTTGCTTACGTTATACATCGGTTATTATTACCTGCTACTTTATCGTTCAATGTTGAGTTTTGAATTGCCCATGGGTCTCATATCGAGCCAGCAATGAATAGTATCTGTCGACTATCTGGTTCATCTGGGGTCTTCTATGTGGTTCATGTTGGGTGGGCAACAAACAATAGATGATCCATTGTCTATCTTTTTAAAGTAAAGCTATAATCTACCTGCTATCATTTGTTTTGGATCCATCCACTCGTTTTCTACCATCAGTCTTGATTTTTGCATGCACCCCTTTGGCCTTACAAAATCTAACTATTTTTTTATGCATGTCAGATATTGTACACAATCGTACTGAACATGTAGAGAAAAAGAGAAGACCGTTGCGTGCGAATATAATGTCATGCAGACGCCGCTCCATGGTGGGCGAAGTGCCCCCCCCCCCCTCTCCTGCATTTCTAGATTGTATTCCAGAGGAAGATAACTGTTCAGATGGAGATACAGAAGGATCCGACCACGCATGTTTACCACCTGAGGTGTTTTCTCTAACCTGGCATGCTGATGTTGGTCATATCATGCATATGGCGCCTTGCATTGCTTACATTATACATCTTATATGTCATCAGCTTAGTTTAGATTTGCTTTGTGTGAATGCCACCTATTTGGTTTCTATATCATACTCCCACCATTCCTAAATATTTTCTTTTTAGAGATTTCAACAAGTGACTACATACGGAACAAAATGAGTGAATCTACACTCTAAAATATGTCTATATACATCCGTATGTGGTAGTCCATTTGAAATCTCTAAAAAGACAAATATTTAGGAACGGAGGAGTATATGGGAATTATGCAATGCCATCTTCTTTAGCCAGGCATCATATACGTGAATCATGCAATGCCATCCTGTTTAGCCAGTCATCGTATATGTGAATTGTATCGTGCCATATTTTTTCCCATAATGTATTCCATTTGTCAACAATGTTTATACATTCATCTACTCTTCCTGTGCATCAGCCATTTGAGTCGGTCATGGGAAAATCTGGAGTGAAAACAAGGTCTTCTGAGCAGTCAGTGCTACCTGTCGATGCAGATTTCTTGCTGGTTACAGATAGCTCCTCAGAGGAGGATTCAGAGAGAGATGACCAGTCGTATTCCCCCCCCCCCCCGAGGTGCATGCTCTAACTTGGCTGGGTTATATTGCTCATATCATGCATATGGTGTCTTGCATTGCCATGCCATCTGCTTAGATTAGACATGCTTTGTGTGAATGCCTCCTGTTTGCTTTCTATATCAGATATGTGAATTATGCAATGCCATGTTTTTCAGCCAGTTATCATATATGTGAATTATGCACCGCCATGGAGCCAGGCATCATATATGTGAATTATCTCATGCCATCTTTTTTTCATTACGTATTCCATTTGTCGACAATCTATGTATATTGAACTACTCTTCATGTGTATCAGCCATTTGAGCCGGTTATGGAAAAATCTGGAGTGAAAACAAGGTCTTCAGAGCAGGCAATGGTACCTGTTGAAGCATATATCTCGATGGTTACAGGGAGCTCCTCAGAGGAGGATTCAGAGACAGATGACCAGTCCTATATCCCACCTGAGGTGTATGCTCTAAGTTGCAATGTTTATATTTCTCATATGATGCATATGGTGTCTTGCATTGCTTAGTTTAGACATCATATGCACAATATTGAATTCTATCTGCTTAGTTTAGAGATCATACATGCGAGTGCCAGCTGCTTAGTATATGAATCAATTATGTCAATTATATCATGCCATCCTGTATACTTAGACAACATGTATGTGAATTATTTCATCCCAACCTATTTTAGAAAGACATCATATAGTTTTGTCATGTCATCCTGTTTAGGTACTCATCATATGTTGAATTATGCCATTATATCCTGTTAAGTTATCCATCATATATCTGAAACTGTGTCATGCTATCCTGTTTAGTTAGGCATCATATATGTGAAATTGTGTCATGCTGTCCTGTTTGGTTAGACAACATATATGTGAATTACCACATCTGTCTATCATACAATGTCTGTACGTTCAATTTCTTTTCTTGTTTATCAGCCATTTGAATTGGAGGGGGTGATGGCAGTATCTAAGGGAGCAAAAACCCGTTCTTCACAAAAGACAGTGCTACCCGTTGATGCAGATAGAACCATGGTTGTACTGGCCCACAAACTAGCCCCACCACACATAATCGAGACTCTTCCAGATTGCACACTTACACCGTTGGGCAGAGAACCAGCTACAACCCATCTAACCGCAACCCCAGCGGATAGTAACCCACTTATAGTTGACAAAGCACCATGTCCACCACAGAGTACCCCCACACGAGAGTTTGTAAAGCTACTGCAGTGCCCAAAGCACGAAGACCACCACAGCTAACCCAAACTCCACGTTTAAAGCAGAAGAGCAACTGTTCTCAGGTCAGATTCCGTAGCTATGGTCCATACTCCTTTGCTGTTGCATCACTGTATTTACTCATACCAACTACTTTCGAATTTGAAGGATCCAATTGAAACTCCAATGGCGCAACAGGTATGTTTTAAACCTATTTCTTTAACTGGATTGTTGTTCTAACTTCTTGCTCTATGTTGATTTCAGTTTAAGTTGTATAAACAGTTATGTTCTCATGTGATGCACATTACAAGTGCTGCCAATGTTGTGTAGTTTCTCACACTTATATTCTGTCTATGCTGCTGTGTCTTAAAAATATATGAGTTGAACTGTGTCTCTATCTTGATTAGGGAACATAAACTAGAATGATATGGACAATACAGTGACCATAGTACATAGATATATGTTTGTTTCATGCTGTTATCCTGTCCACCTTACTACTGAACCGGTTTACCAAAATGAGTTTCGTATACTACAAGCTAAACCTGTGATGTGTCTGCTTGTTTCTCTTGTAGTATGCAAACAGAATATTGGAGAAGAGCACCCCACTATGCAATGGTAGAGAAAGTAATGCAGATAAGGTTCAAGATAGTGAGACAACCCTGTTGGTCTCCAAGAAAGGTGATAAAAACGATCTTGTAGACAGTGAGAAAACCCCACAGTCCTGCGTTGATGTAGTGTTCGAGTTACTGGCCAGTACCGCTGGCACAAGCTCTTCGAACTCGCTGCCTGAATCACTTCAGCTTCTTCAGTCTCAGATACAAGCTGAAAGGCATCAGTCAGCTGTGCTGCGGCAAGAAGCCGAAGGACTAAGGAAGTCCCTGCAGAATTCAGATGCGTACTTTCTTGTGCAACAGCAAGCGCTGGAGGATTTAAGCGCCAAACAAGAGAAAGTTAATAAGCTTGCTAAGCATCTTGCCAGCATTATGGGTACCCAGGATATTGTTTCTTGAACTCTTCTGAAGTGGTTTCAGTTCTGGACTTGTTTTGCTGCGGCGTTTATATGCTGCTTTGTTCCCTATATTTGCACTGGTGGCGAACTTTGATGCCTAGTGGATGTAATATGTGTAATAGCCGTGATAGCCTAGCATAAGTTGCTTTCTTATTTATTTCCTTGTTGTCTTGTTTATTTGTTTGCTTGTAGTCAGTGCAGTTCTTTTTCCACAGTTTGCTAGTGGCTGAAATAACCTATTTTTTAAAACTAGGCCACAATAACCATGGGCTAATAGTTACTGTAGTGACATTGGGCCTCCTACGGGCCGTAGAAACAGTGGGCCTTCTACGGGCCGTAGAAATAGTAGGCCTTCTACGGGCCGTAGAAACAATGGGCCTTCTATGGGCCGTAGAAACAATGGGCCTTCTACGGGCCGTATCATCAATGGGCCTTATACGGGCCGTATGATCGATTGGCCAAACATGGGCCAATAACAGGCCGCATTATGGCCGTAAACAGGCTAGAGTTGGAATCGTCCGTTCTTGGGCCGACCATAACGGGCCATCGTTAATAGGCCATATTTGATGATGCTGTGAAAATGGCCCAACGTATTAACGGACCACAAACAGGCCGACTATAACCACGGGCTGAATTTGGCCACAAGCAGAAAATGACAGTAACAGGCCGTAAGTAAACGAATGCTGGAAATGAGCCCAATAATAAATGGGCTCTGAGAAGGCCGAAAGATAACATGGGCTGGAAACGGCCCAACGGAATAACGGGCCGTTAATGGGTATAAAGTGATACACTGTTCATTACAGGCCAGTTTCACCACGGGCCGTTAATGGGTGTAAAGTGATACACTGTTCATTACGGGCCAGTTTCACCACGGCCCGTTAATAGGCCAAGAGTTACATAGGGCCTCATATGGGCCGAAAGACGTCATGGGCCATACATGGGCCAGAAGTGAAAACGGGCTGGAATCATATTGGATGGCCCAGATGACGCTACTGGGCCTAATTCGGATAGGGCGTAACGGGCCTTGGGTTAGCGGGCTATAAATGGGCTATATGCGAACAGGCCGTTAACAGGCTTTCCATGGGCCAGCCCGCCACCTTTTGACCAAGTCAAACGGGCTGGCCTCTTCACAGGAATGGGCCTCTGTTGGGCCGTGCCACGTGTCGACGTATCATAGGCGCCTTCTGTCCAATGAGTGGATGACATCTGTCCCAACGATGAGCCAACACGTGTTTCCTCCAGCCAATGATGATTTTACACGTGGAAAATCTCCATTGGTCGGGGCTGTTAACGGGTTATCGGATCCAAAACCCGACCCGATAGCTTAACGGCGTTCCGTTACGGTGGATGCCACGTGTCGGTCACCCTTGACGAAAGCACTTCTGTGATGCGCGATTTATCGTCATGGAAGTGAACACTTCCATGATGATAATTTTGGTAATGTCATGGAACACTTCTACGACAGCACAGGTATGACTATCTTGATTCTGTCATAAAATCGTCATGGATGTACATGCATGACAGAAAACGCGACCTACTGTGACAAACACGTATCATCACGGAAGTGTATTTTTTTTGTAGTGCGTGTGTGTGAGCGACATACAAGAGAATGTTGGAGAGATATGAGACCCTGGGAGACAGAGTTTGTGTTTGTGTGTGAGAAAGAGATATTTAAGAGGAAGAGTCATAGCTTCTCATACCTAAGGAGCGCAAGACATCTACTTTGTGAGAGGGGGTGTGCGAGTGGCACATAGGGGAATAGTAGAGAGAAATGAGACCCCAGGAGACGAAGTTTGTGTTCGTGTGAGAGAAAGAGATTTCACATGGAGAATCATAGTTAGAGACACATAGCAGGGAGCGAGATATACTTAGAGAGAGATAGAGTGATGAAGGTCGAGGGAGAAAGTACCGTCAGTGTGTTATGAAGATAAAAGATCATTGTCGACATACAAGTAGCACGAGAGATATCTGAGAGACGATGAACGCGTATAGGTCTAGAGAGATACTCCTATATAAGCATGAGTGATAGCTACATGAGACGAATATCTGGATTAAAGGGGATTCAAATATTTAAACTACATATCACGACATCGATAATATCATAACGAAAATTGGTGTATCAAACATGCATATTCATTTGAATTGGGGACATGTGTAATGTTATATAGTTTATCAATATTAGTGATCCATAGATTCTTTAATTAGAGACAATGCATGGTTTATATGCAATTAATGTCTAAATGGGATTACACTATATGTTGCGTGTGTGAAACACATTATAAATGTTTGAAAAGTAAAAAAACGCATGAAACACAAATTAATTGGAGACAGTTAGCAAGGAATGCATACATTGGATTTCAACATAAAGTGGTTTCAAGTATTTGAATATCCAAATTAAGATGGATCTAGCCTTATGAATCTGAGATCATGCCATTTGTAAACCATATTTATGTATAAAGGGTGTCGTGCTTTTGAAAGTATATAAAAAAGGGATTATTCCATCTGTGTCCCCAATTCCTTAGTTGTGCTCAGTTTTCCCCACGCTCCAAACTTTTGCTCACTTTTCCCCACTCCCTTAGCTGAAACTCTCACAAATGTTCATAGCAGACGTTTGCCATCTTGGCCGTTAACTCTGACTTGTGGGGCCACATTGGACTCTGTTGACTGTGGTTGTGGCTTCGCTAGTTGGGCCCAGTTTGTGTTCATAGGACAGGCCCGTTAGTTTGTTGGTAATAAATTAAAAAAGCCTGCTATCGATGGATGCAGCCTGCTATGCATGCCCGGCTTTGGCATCGATGCAGCCTAGTATGCATGCGAACGCCTCCATGCACCCATCTAGTGACCTAGACCTAATCACATGCATGCACGCCGACACGCACGCATCGATCTGTGCCGCACGGTTGCCAGTGGATTCAGTCGCTCCGCAGCGTCGTTTCACGCGTCACAGGCCTACCTGTCGGTGGCAGAAGGGGAAGGCTGCACGCTCGCGTCCATATGTCCAGGCATCGGTTCACGCCGCACGGCTGCCGCTCGATTCAGTTGTGGCATCGGTTCACGCAGAGCACGCAGAAGGGGGAGGCAGGCAGACGTGCATGCAGAGCACACTCGCATCGATTCACGTTCACATATTGATGATCGCATTGGTTCATGCACGCACTAAGTCACGATCTACGCCGTTTCCGCGTGTACCCTCTTCGTCTCCCCCGGCTATTTAAACTGCCCTTCATTGCGTCTTCTTCTACAGATCCATCCGCGCCTCCCCCTTCTCTTCTTCCCCCAAAAGCCAAAGGAAACACTCAGCAAAGCGAGCAAGATGCAGTACAACGGGCCGACGTTCCTCAAGCCTCCCACCGTGCCAGAACGGCGGTACCCCGCCAATGTCATTGTTGAGGCATCGCTCCGCGTGTGGGCGTTCTCACGCTGGAGGGGTAGCACTGAGCTTGCACGGGGGTTCCTCCGTGCGGGCTTCAACTACCTCCCGGCGGGCTCGCCGCCCATGTTCAACATCGTGGAGCAGCGTCCCCACGCCAACGCTCCAGTGGTAGGGCTCGTCGCCCACTTCACCAACAGGTTCGATGCCTACTACCTCCTCGGCAAGGTGTATTGGTGTGGGTGCGAGTTCATCGCATTCACCACCTATAACATCTTCACCGACTTCGAGAGCGTCTTCCCCGCTCGCAACCGCATGCACAACCTCCCGTACTACCTCGGCGAGAACGGCCTTGAGGAGGAGTAGTACTGAAGCCGGCGGCGAAGAAGACGGTGAAGCCGGTGGTTAAGGTGAAGACGACGGTGGACACATGGCGGTGTTGCCCTAGCTACCCTATCTACTATGTAGTGTGAGTTTGCTGTGTGTGTTGCTCGAGCTAGCTACCCTATCTATGTAAGGTTAATTATCTATCGGTGTCGTGTTATATGTAACAACTTGTGTTGCCCTAGCAACCCTATCTAAGTTAAGTTATGTGTGTTATATTAATGCTTTGTTATGTTTGTATTTTGTTTATCCCAAGTTTAGACATGGCTAATTGACGTGGGCATAATTAACTAAACTAACTAAAAATGATGTGTTTATAGATGCCTTCTAAAAATAAGAACATATTGTACACGACTTTGGTTTGGGAGCTCTGTATTTTTTAGGTATTCCAAGAATACTTTGGTTTCCAGAAATATTGAAGTATCAGATACTTTGAGATGTTTGGCTTTAGTAAAAAGTGTAGTTTTATATACTTTAATATCTAGAAAACTACAGTCTTTTGAAGTATATAAAAAACAGGGTTGGACCTCTTTTTGCAATACTGAAGTATTGGTTCGCTAGGCATAATAATACTACGGTTTGCAAATACTTTGATTCTAAAATTACTTCACCGCCAAACTAAGCCAGGTTGTGACCAAGCAAAACAAAAGCACATACGATGAAGATAAATCAAATAAAAAATGTAGGGACCCATAAAGGAAAGCCAAAAAAATTCCTCAATGAAATAGAAGAGATTGGGCAATCAAATTAATGAAAAAATCAATCATAAACAAAAAAGAACAAAACAATCGTTCCTAAACAAAAAAAGAAACATCGCTTGTTTGTGGGCCTCATTTATCCTTTGTGGGCCTATTGCAGCTTGATTCTCTTTAGGCCCGTGAACTAGGTTTTTTTTCTAGCAGAACTGACGAACTCGAGGAGAAAAGTTTGGCAAGTGCGAGAGAGAAGAGATGAACTTGATGTATATCCCTTACTGTCATACGAGCTAGGGTATGATCCAACACTCGAGGTTATTAGCTAACAAAATAATCCTATCACTGAACTGGTAGTTGTCTTCTGCCGAAACTCAAAGTGTCGAAACATAATAGTAAACTGCATACATTCAGAGATCGACAGTTGCACTAAACAGAGTTGCATTTGAGATAAACAGACTTGGATTGCTAAACAGTGGCAACAATAGTAGACAAACATCTCTAACAAGAGATGGCCATCAAGTAAAAAATTCCTAGAGCAAGTATTCCTAAAGCTATCAGATTAGATTGCTTCTTCAACTCAATCAGCTGCTTGAAGTTCTTGTTCATCTTCTTCAATCCCGTCTTTAGTTCGACATCTACCACCGTCGGGTATTCCGGACGCGCTGCTGTTGCCGGAGCGGCACTGTCATAGGGCAGATTGAACTCGCGGATTGCATTCCCCCTCGAATCCAGCAAGCCAAACCCTTGAAGCCTCTGGATGTAATCATCCATCCACCCGAAATGGTGGCATTTCTTCACGATCTGTAAACGAAATCATGTAACCTAAATCCCAAATCTGACAGACTTTTTGAGAAATTAGAGATAAAGGATGCAAGGAAAACTCAGATCCAACCTGCCCTTCCAGCTTGCTCTCGCATTTGACGAACTCGCGCCCTAAGTTCCCATTCTCCTCCTCCTTCGAAGTCAACCGCTTCAGTGGCGCAGTCCGTGGGCAGTCAGTGCATCGAGTCATCGGCACTGGACCATACACCGGCCACGTGAAACGGGGGGCTGACGAGGAGGTCGACATATCGCCGGATAGGAAGAAACATAGGAATTGCTTGAGAGGAAGAAGAACGAGAAGATGGGGAAAGAAACAGAGGAACTGCTCGAGATCGGCTCGATGCCTTTGTCTATCAGATGGAGAAGAGGAGAAGGGGAAGCTATATTGATGATTTGCCACATTGTATTTTGCAGTTCGAATATTTGAACCAACTCATAACACTAACATGTGGTGGTCATGTGCAAAAAATACAATTTCATATGTAAAGTGGGGCAGATCGTAAAAACCTGAGAAGGACAGTACAGTAGCCAATCAGGATGCAAAACCAGCGTCGTGCAGATTGCACATGCTTGCCCCCACATCTGACAGGTGGTGTTTGGCGCTTGCTAGGATCCGACGGCGGACGTTCGACGCTAGGGTTTGGAGCATTTCGGCGGGGTTATGAGCAAGTCAACAGGGTTATTAGGGTTTCACCAGATTTCAAATGGCCATAACTAAATTAGAAAAAACGAAAAAATATATAAAAAAACATAGTTCGTCCGTTTATGAGACCTAGTTACCTAAAAAATATAAACTCAGCATAGGGGCGTTTTTTTGAAAAATCATTTTTTGAAGTGATCTGTCGAAATCAAGTTCAAATGTTTTTAAAAAATTCAAAAAAATCAAAATGTTGTAATTCTTGCGCACATAGCCGTCATATGTGACAAGGTTATGAGAAAAAAAATATAAACTTGGTGTAGGTCATTTTCATGAAAAAAGGCTTCACACAAATGAGCTATCACCTATGAACATGTTCAGAGTTCGTAGAATAGGGAGAGAGGGTTTAGGGTTTGAAAAAAATCAAAATAATTTAAAAAAATCAGAAAAATCTCCATAGCTTCATTTTGGAGTGAATAAGAAGGATCTGAACTTACTTTTTCATTTTCATATCTAAAACGTGTTATTTGACGGTTTTGAATTAAAAGCATATTTTTTTCAAAAAAATGTAGTAATATGAATATTAATCAATAAATAGTGAGACTTCGTTTTTACCCTATATATGGAACAAAATAAAATGGTAAAAAACAGTTAAGAAACCTTACTCAATGATCTGAAACTAAATTACTAACTGAACTTGGATTACCTGAATATATTTGCTCTTTATCATATGAGATGCATGCAACTTCCACCTACACCTAGGATATGGACAAAAAACTATGAACCTTGCTGGCTCACTCCTTTTAATCTTATAGGTGTTTTCAGATATAATGCACCATGTTGTCACTGCATTCCGACAGTCCACCATTGATTCGAAAATGGTACCTACACTAAGCTCAGGTTTTTCCCTGTTCCACTCAATTGTTCGCATGTCACCATCGTATTCATCCTCGATTAAGCTGTCCATGTTCTCCACCTTCTCTTCATCGTTAGTGTCATCAAACCTAGCTTGGCTGATGGGCTCCTCCGTATATTCATCATCCACTGCTTGCTGACTGGCTACATCGACCAGTTCAGGGAACATCATCTCGTCTTCATCATCATTTGTAGGCACTGCCTCGTCAGGTTATCTTCTTCTACACCAACTTCAGAAGGTACACGAGAAGCAGCAGCTGAATCGGAACTAGAATTGGCAGCAGGCATGTTGTGGCTCCATGAACCACTTGCTTTACTTGGTGTCGACCTATAAGGAGTGTCGGGGTGCTGGCTATTAGCAGAGGTAGATGATGTCTGAACTCCCTTCCCCTTCGCCCGTTCTGCACGTGGCTGAAGCACATCGATTTGGAGTTTACCGAATCGGTAGACAGCAATCCCAGCAAAAAGCAACGTCATATGATCGTCACAAGTTAGTGGGAGAAACTTTTGCTCGTCACTGCTGAAGTAATTCAGTTCAACAGCATTGGCATCACTCCAGGGATAGGTGTTTCGGAGCTCAGCTTGCAAATCTTTGAAAGATATGCTGGTTTCTACCACTTTGGGATAGAAAAATGATGAAATCAAATGCGGTTTAGTACCACGCAGCACACTAGGTTCCATTCTAATCGCCAGCCGGAAAGCCAGCGCGGGATCAATCCTATTTTGTTGAAACAAAGGCTTCAGTTAGCCGGGTAAAATCGAGCACAAATTCGAACGAGTCAAGCAAACAGAAGTCAAATACGGCCTAATATATGACTTAGAACGTCAATTCGAGAGGAAACGATGCTTACCTAGGTTTAATCCATGAGTTATCTGTCGCGGATTCGACCCAATCCTCTCCACGGTCGACTGCCTTCTGGGCGTCCTCACTCAACATCGCTATGTAATCCCAGATGGGGAGGTGGGCTATATCTGGCGGAGACGTGGCGTCGCTGACGAACTGAATAAGGGCATAGGATGGAGGAAACAACTGCGGTGGACGCGGCACGACGCCGGCGGAGGGGGCGGGGCGGCGCGGTGCGGTGCGGCCTGTCTAGATCTGTTTCAGATTCAGACAAGCTGGCCAATACATGTCTCCTTGCGGTCCCACCCGTCAGCAAGCAACGGTCAGACGAAGACTCGGCCCCACTCGTCAGCAATTAACGGTCATTGGACGGTCAAGACGGCAAACGCCCGCTATGAGCATTTGTGAGAGTTTCAGCTAAGGAAGAGGGGAAAAGTGAGCAAAAGTTTGGAGCGTGGGGAAAAGTGAGCACAACTAAGGAACCAGGGGCACTAATTTAAATATCCCATAAAAATGATGTATATAGAATTTTATTCCAATCGAAAATGGATCCTGCCTGAACAAAAATAGAATACAAACTGGATTTGAATTGAGTTGGCATGGTAAACGTGCACTCTTGCTCTGCAAAAATTTAAACGAAGCGGGGAAAGTCGCAGTAACCGCAGGAAACCAAAATCCACGAGATGGAAATTACTGCCTATCCCTGACATGCAAAGCCTATCGGCTCGATTTCTATAGGTCTCGATAGGGGTAGGTTTGTAATTTCACTCAAACGTGACATACCGCCTCTCACTCGGATTCATACATGGTGGGCGCCAAAACACAGTGTCTCCTCGGCCGAATCGACTCCCTCCCCGATTCATACACGGTGGGCGCCAAAACAAACTCTCGTCGGCAAATATTCGGTGTATGCGAGATTACCGTCCTATCCCTAACCGACTAATATTGCTGTGATGTAGGAAATTTTAAATGGGGGCTAAGTTTGTAAATTTCCTCGCATTTGAGACAAGTGCGCCCTAAAGACATGGTTCCCCCTTCCTCTCTCCCTCCATTTCCCCATTCGTACTTCGTGGGCGCCGAAACACCCTCTCCACCCCAGCCTCCTCCGTCTGCCACCCCATCCACCGACGTCCTCCTCCACCATGCCGGAGCTGATACCCCGACGCCGTTGTCCACTACAAGAGATCGACCTCTCTCACCTGCGGCTTCGGACTGGGATCGTTGCATCCCGTCCTCTCGCTTCAGCCCCGCCGTCGTCCACCTTGCCGATGCTGCTCCTACAACCGTCGTGTCCACCGCGCCGGGATACTTCCCCCACCGCCACCATCTACCCTCCTAGTTCTGCTTGCACGCTGCCAACAGCCATTGCTACTGCAGCACCGTCAAATTCTCAGCAGATGCATACACGGCGCCACACCAGAGGCGGCACACTTTCGTATCTGTTCAACTTATTTATCGCACCAAGCAAATAGATCGCCACTGCTTTATTCTGATTTCTTGTCCATCACTCACCTGTTAGTTGAAAGCAAACATTGGTTGCGAAGTTGCCTTTGTCCGGTTTGCACCTTCAGATCCGCCATGGCATGCTCAACACTATACTCACAATGCTTATGGTTTTCCCCTTTTATATTCCACACTAGTTAAATGACAACAGACTAAATTTCAAAATCGGGTCAGTCGATTTTTGAGAGCTCGCCAGAGTTCGCCGGTGCGACGGAAGGGGCTCGGCGGAGGGCTGCCCCATTATCTATCTTAGGGTTTCGGGTGGGGACAGTGGTTGTGGGGGGCTGCCGTCGGGCTATGGTGGGGCCTCGCCGGAGGCAAAACTCAACGCGGGTGGGGGTGGGGTTAGCTAGAGGGATGGCCGGGGGCGGCGGAAGATCAGAGGTGGTGGGCGGTTCAGGGGAGGGCGGGGGCCGCTGGTTTGGCCGGCGACCCGTGCGGTGGTCTTTAGGGGAAGAATAAGAGGCGAGGAAGAAGAAGGGTTAGGAGACGTAGGATCTTCATCCAACCGCCTGAAATGGTCGACTGACCCAAATGATGAAAGTCAGGCGACTTGCATGTAGACATTCCCATATATTCAGTACTATTATCGTAGGTGCTTCGAGACGTACGTGCAAGCAGTGCTCCTCAACCCATCAAGCTAAACAACATGCCACTCATAATTCCAAACTTAGATGCTCAAATATGAATCTTGATGCTGACATGTACTAAAACTGAGAATGTTTAATTGGTCAGTTAATGTTCCTACTTTACTTTCGAAAAGCACATGCGCCACATATCGAGGGACAGCTAGGGGTTGTGTTCTTTATGTGTTGTGGTTCATCATGTGTGGCCAACCAACATTTTATTATCCAAAATTTGATTGCTCTTCTTTAGCATGCTCCTCTTCTGTTCTTCCTTTGTAAGTACTCTCTCCGTACCTAAGTATAATTCTTTGTAGAGATTCCTCCATGGACTAGATACGAAGCAAAATGAGTGAATCTACACTCTAAAATGTATCTATATACATCCGTACGTGATCCATAGTGGAATCTCTACAAAGATTTGTATTTAGGAACAGAGGGGGTATAATAGTTGTACAGTATGTTCTTTGTAGTGAAGAGGAGCAGGGACATTTGCAGTGTACAGGTCTATTCGGTTGCTTGTCGTGGACGCTTTCAACTCTTTGTGTTGGTCTTCACATCGATTGTCATGGACGCTTTCAACTCTTCGTATTCAATCGTATGTGTCGCCTTTGAGAGTTAGACTGATAGTAACAGTACTGCGCCTTCAGTTGTAGGGAGCTCGTATGCGAAGCCTTTCTAGCCGTACCGGCAATACTAGCACATATATTCCAGCAAGTTCCACTTTCCTGATTTTACTCCTGATGCTTAGGGTTTTCCCATTATATGTACACTACGATCTGCGTAGGTGCTTTGTGTCCTACTAACAGATGTCCACCCTTTAAAGCTAAATAACACACCAATCATACGTCCTAAGGTTCTTCAAATACGAATGTGATATGATACTGACATTAGCTAACAGACACACATTTAATTGGTTAGCTAATGCTCCCAATTGATTTTCCAAATGCATGTGGCCACATATAGAGAGACATCATGGAATTGCATTTCTCTGGGCGCTCTGATTCATCATGGGTGGGCAACCAACATTGTATAGAAAGAAGGGGAATCTCAATAGTTTGCTTCCCCTTCAATTCTTTAACATGTTCCTCTTCTGTTCTTCTTTAGTAAGCATAGTATGTTCCTTGTCAGGAAGGGGAGCAGGGACATCTGCAGTCGACAACTCTATTGGGCCGGTTTTGCTAAATGATTTCGCACTTTGAGTTGGTCTGCCATAACACCCCGGAAATGGTGGGAGCTGCGGTCTTTGATAGACTAAACTGATAGTAACAGCTGTGCGCCTTCAGATGAATAGAGTTGGCATGTAGGTGATCAATAGGCTGCACATTAGTAGCGGCAAAACCTTGTGTTTTCCAGCCAGTTCCGCTTTCCCAATTTATTTATGGTGGTTATGGTGTACCCCTATTATCTACACTACGATCTTCCTACTGGCTCTGCGCTCTCGTTATCATGGTTTGTCAATATACTTTCTATACGGTATATTATGAACCTATCATCTGCCAACTATCCTTATATCTGGGGCTCCCAACAAGGAGCCTATTTTTGTGTAGTTGTGCCAAATTATATTAATCTACTCACCATATTACAGCACACATGGGCTCTCTCATAAGAATCCCGTGATAGCACACAAGGGTTTACAGGGAGCCTCTATTATATTACAATATCCCGTGCATTACAAAGATAATCTCACTACTATTTGTGTTTTCATGCTTTACAGATATTGTACGTAATCACAATGAATATAAGAATGTGCACATCAGAAGAATATTGCGGAACAGTTCAATGGGTAACAAACTTGGCATCAAGGGATTGAGGTCCATTGTGGATGCAATGAAACCCACATGCTCCCGACCTATAGATTCGTATTCAGAATATGATCCTAATGACTATTCTGAGCTCAAGGAGTCAAAGGCAGATGGCCTATCCTGTTCACCCAATAAGGTGCTTGTTCTAATTTGGCAAGGTTTTATTGGTTGCACATATCTTGCATAAGGTGTCTTGCATTTCTTTTGCTTCGTTGCACCGCCATCTGCTTAGTTTACTCATGATATATGTGAAGATGCCATGCCCATCCATTATCAACACCTATTCCATTTGTCATCATACCATGTTTTTCCATTCAAATGTTGTTCTTGTGTTTCAGACATCGAAAAGGAAGAGGGTGATTGCAGAACCTAAAGGAGTACAAGCAAAGTCCTTGAAAAAGGTGGTGCGACCGGAGAAAGCACATAGCACCCGACATATATTGGCGATAGAACCAGCGCCGCAAAACTTAGGATATCACAACTATGATGGTCGCTGCTTTGCTCTTGTGAGTACCTATTGTCCTATCGTTGTCCTTACATTCATACCTGGTGGATTATGTGACATAATTGTGCATTATAGCTTGCTTATCCACTGTTCGCTCCAAATTATCAGATCTATATTAATGCTTAAATTAATGTAGAATAAACCCAATGCTTATGAAGAAATTTAGTTCTGCATTGTTCTTGTAAGTATCTGTTGTCCTTCATCACTATACTTATATTTGTCAGCTAGTTCTTCATGTACACTTTGCAGCTTATTTTCCCTTGTCCTCCATTTTTCTACACATCAGACCTACATTTACTCTTGCCAAAATATTGAATAAAACCAATGTTACTGAAGAAGTTTAGCTCCGCATTGCTCTTGTTAGTGCCGTCTGCCTGTATGCTGTATTTACATTTGTACTCCGCATCTTAAGTTAAATAATCGCCATTTGTTCCTATATTTTCACATCTATATTTACTCTTAACAAAGTATAGAATAAAGGCAATACTCTTGAAGAAGAGTGTGCGGTAAACTTCTTGAATTGCCCCCCCCCCCCTCAATATGGACAAGGGCTTTATAGAGCCTATCTTCATTACTAATGTAAGTTTGTCCTCCTCGAGGCTTCAAACTTTGTTGTGTATATTTGGATAGCTATGAGTGCAAATGTTGTTTATTTTTGTCGTCTGCATCAAATTGCTTGTTCAAAGTTTATAAGGTAGAAGTACATAAACATAAGTTTGTCCTTCTCAATTTCAGTCTTTAGTTTTACAACCTAGTTCCTTATTCGTACCATGTAAATTAAACTAAACATAGCAAGTTATCTTCTTTAGCACTATGTGTATGCTTGTGTAATCTGTAATTTAGTGGTGTGGTGAAACTACCAACAACAGCACAATGTCATATCCTGCTATGTCTCAACTATGAACAATGCCATATTATATTAATGTTATTTAAATCGTGTCTCTTTATTTACCAATTTGAAATGGTATAAATTGACAGTATACTTACCATTCATGCTTATACGTTGTTTAGAACTACATCTATGCTTGTGTTCTTGATGTGTAATCCAGTGGTCTGGTGTAGTTGGACGCTCCTGCACAATGCCATTTCCTGCCGTCTTAACTATGAACAATGCCTATTATGTTAATGCTATTTTAAACTGTGTCTCTTTATTTCTGGCAAAGAAATGAGATGAATTGACAGCGCTGATGCTTATACGTGCAAAACATGTTACCTACCTACTTGTTTCTCTTTCAGGGTGACAACACTGCTGCTAGGAAGAACTGCCACAATGATAGTGAGATGAACCCATTGTTTGTCCCTCTAACACATATTCCAGATAAGAAGGCAACACATCTTGAGGGTAGGGATACAACCATGAAGTCACATCTTGATGTAGTGTCAAACTTACTCAGTGACACAAGCTCGATGAAGTCGCCCCCTGAATCTGTTCCACTTCTTTAGTCTGGAATTCAAGAAGAAATACATGCTTCTGCTCAAATCCGACTGGAACTCCAATCTCTATGCAGGATTAACCATAAGTACAGGACGTTTTTGATGCTATGCAGCTTAAGTTGGTGGATATGAGCGCCAAAGAAGCGCAGCCTCATCAGGTTGCTAAGTTACTTGCACTGTAGCTCCTGGGTCGGGCAAACCTTTCTTGAACTGTGTTGAAGTGTTGTCGGTTCTGTCTATTATTTTGTCGGCCTGTTAACTTCCACTGTTGGCGACCTGCCCAGTTTATGTAATCTGTTGTCTGGTTGCCCTTTATTATCACTGGCGTCGAACTTTGATGCCTAGGGGATGTAATATGCTGTAATTTGTTTGTTGTACAGTCTAGGTTTATTCTTCGTCACGATGTTGTAATTTATTTGATGTTTCTGTTGTCATCGCTCTGAGAAAAGGTCGTAATCTTTGATCGGTGCGCAATGAGCCAATAGTCTAGGTTTATAAAATAATAATTTATGTACTAAAACTGGTCGGTCGCCAATCGCTAGTACAAGCCAAACTGTGGGCCTACAATCATCTTGGGCCATTAGTTAGGTCTAGTCTTAATCTGGCCCACTATTAGTTTCGGGCCTCTAAAAGGCCGAGTAAACCGCTTGCCTTAATTGGGCCTGAAAATGAAATAGGCTTTTAACAGATTGAGAACTAGATTCAGCCCTAATTGTGGCGAACAAATCATGGGCCGACAGCATGCTGTAATATAGATCGGCCCATTATTTGCCCATTCAGGTGACGGGCCATTAATAGGGTGAAATGTTTGTGGGCCTTGGCTGACCCAATTACATGACGGGCGGGAAGCAGGCCGGATGTATAACAGGCCTAAATTAGGCCCAACACTCTCAAGGGCCTTTAACAGGCCGATAGGCGGTTTGGGTTAGAATGTATCCACAAAGACTATGGGCCGTTAAGAGGCTAAAAGTAACTATGGACCATAATTAGGCCTAGGTGCAACTCGGGCCTTTAAATGGCCAAAAGTGAAACCGGGCCGAAAGAGGCCCATATGTAGACAGGACCGCTGACAGGCCGAAACTAATATCGGGCCGAACTGTTAAACGGGCCATTAAGAGGCCGAAGAGCAAATCAGGCCGCCAATGGGCCCAATGGCACAGTAGCTGTGAAAAGGGTTGTATCTGTTATGGGCCGTCATTTGGCCCAAGAAATAAAAGTCAGTTAACGGGCCGGATCAAGTGTGGACCGTAATTTGGCCCAAACTATTGCAGGTTGTTAATGGGTCGGATCTGATATGGGCCGTAAACTGGCCCAGAATATTACAGTCATTTAATGGCTCGTATCTGATGTGGGCTATAATTTGGTCCAGAAAATGTTAGGCTGTTAACGGGCCGACCCATTAGATCTGACGAAATCTTGTGGGCCTATTCCTGGGCCGGCTTTTAGACCTATATGGGCCTCTATTGGGCCGTCCCACGTGTCAACGTTTCATTGGCGATTCTTGTCAAATGGACGGTTGACATCTGTCCCAACGCTGAGCCAACACGTAGTTCATCGGCGAATGAGAATTTTACACATGGAAAATCGCCATTGGTCCGGGCTGTTAACAGGTTATCGGATCCAAACCGGAACCTGATAGCTTAACGACGACCCGTTATGGTGGATGCCACGTGTCGGTCACCCTTGACGAAAGCACTTCTATGACGCGCGATTCATCGTCATGGAAGTGGACACTTCCGTGATGATAATTTTGGTAATGTCATGGAACACTTCTATGACAGCACAGGTATGACTATCTTGATTCTGTCATAAAATCGTCATGGATGTACATGCATGACAGAAAATGTGACCTACTGTGACAAACACGTATCATCACAGAAGTGTATTTTTTTGTAGTGCATGTGAGGCAACATCCTATCAGCAAATCTTACCTTTCGAGCTTGCCAACCCATACCCTTTGCTGTAGTAGCATTTGTCGTGCGGTGTTTTAACTGTGCCATGTTTAATTATTTTAGTTATGCAAAAATGTATTGTTCAATAGGGCTATGTGATGTTTAAGTATGAATTGTCCACTTCAGATTCACGAATGGATATATTTGGTTGTTTATAGTGAGTAGATGCCTTGTTTATTTGTATTTGGTTGTTAGGTTGGTTGCAGTGAGCATTTTTCTAGTTATCGAGCAGATGCCTTGTTTATATGTATTTGGTTCTTAGGTTGGTTGTAGTGAGCATTTGTCCAGTTATCAAGAAGATGCCTTGTTTATCTATATTTGGTTGTTAGGTTGGTTGCAGTGAGCATTTGTCTAGTTTTCAAGCAGATGCCTTGTTTATCTGTATTTGCTTGTTAGGTTGGTTGCAGTGAGCATTTGTCCAGTTTTCAAGCATATGCCCTGTTTATCTATATTTGCTTGTTAGGTTGGTTGAAGTGAGACTCTGTCCAGTTTTCAATGGCCATATTTGGTTGTTATACTGATCATTTATGCCTTGTTTATTTCAGTCATTCACAATGTGATGTTCATTATGTGCAAGTCGGAACTGTGTCGCTCGATTGCATCAATAGCAGTTTGAACGGCTATATTTGGTTCCAGTTATGCCTGGTGTAGTTAACACATGCCCTTTATTTCAGTTTTACACATTTATCCAGTGTGATGTTTAAGCATTACCTATGTTCTACTAATTTTCAACAATACTAGTTTGAATTGCAATATTTGATGGCTGTTAAGCTTGTTGTCGGTAACATTGCCTTCCATTTTATATCTGCTTTAACAGCATGCTGAAATCAACACATTCAAGCTATCATTTGGAGATGATGTTGTTTATGTTTGCTATATTTGTTTGATGTTAAGAGTGTTGTACTTATCATGCCTTTTCAGTACTTATGCAGGACAACAACGGGAGTGGCCACCATTTTTCGCCGAGGTTAGTTTCATCCCTCGTCTTGTACTCCCCCCGTCGTTCCATAATGTAGGCATATAGATCCAGGCCTGGACACTTGTTAGCTTCTAATATTTGACTTGTTGCATGTAGGTACATATGCCCTTGGCAAGGATCCATGCATCGACCCTTTTTGCGTATGGGGCAATGAGATATTCATGAATAAGCATCAACTGAGGAAACTGATAAGGATTATTAGCAAAAAGATACGAACGATGGCAAGCAAATTATTTGTTTATGCTCTATCCAACACAACAGTGAGCTGTAGGATGGTAACTACAAACTCTGCAGCCTTCTCTTTTTACTGCCCATAAGGAGTTGTTAGACAACAATGTATGAATCTTTTTCGTTCGCGGTGGTTCCCGAAGCAGTTCACTCAAGATTACCTCGCAAAGTACATGATTGGTGGACGCACAATGAAGGTTAAAGTATTTCATCCAGACTACAATGAGCATCGAGAAGTCCTAATGAAGACATTGAAGGATGGACGGGCAGCCATCACAAGGGGTTGGCCTAGAGTCGTGCGCACATTACGCAAGGAGGAGGGCATAATATGGGCAATCCGCTTCACCTTCTCCAGCAACCAGAATATCTTTCGCCTCTCTCTTTACAGTCTTTAGTACAACTATGGTTCATCAATCTTTACTTGGTGCTTCTCTAGTTCTTCAGTATATGTACTTATGCATCTAATTATGCATTCATGGTTGAACCTATATTTGTAATAAACATGGTTAGATATGAAATAAGTGATTGCCTACTTTCAAATTCAAAACATGTGATTTCTAAATTACGGATTACACTGCACACGATTTGCGAAAGCGAAACATCTGCGATAGACGTCGAGATCAGACACGTTTCTAGGATCGACTACATGTGCGATCAATCTCTACTGCACACACGATCAGCCAGGAAAAAACGTGTGCGATTAACAACAGCATTGCACACAGTTCTTTCTTATTAAATGTTTGCGATAGTCACCTTATCACACACACTTCACAATTATGGACTGTTTGTGATGTTGTGCGCATCGCAAATGTTTGGTCATAGAAGAACGCATGTGATAGGTACGACGGGTGAATCGTGTGGGATGTATTCAATTTCCGCATATAGTTTTATAGCGACAATTGTGTGCACTCTAACAACGAATCGTATAGTCGAGGAAAAGTAAATGTGTGTGATTGTCTGCTTCTATAATCGTGAACTGTTTGTGATGGGTCGCGCATCATAAACGTAGCACCACAGAATATCGAATGCGATGGCAATGCGAGCACAAACGATTTGCAAGGATGGAGCGTTTCGGATATTCGAGATATCAGAAACAGTTTAGTAGCGACAACTTTATGCATCAAGGCTCCCTATCCCCGACGGTTTCTGGGTCGTGTGGGAAGGACCCCATTTCGCAGTCAATCACTTGGCGATGGTTCAAAACGCCGTCGCGGAAAGGGGTTAAAAACCGTTTGTATAGCACCTCGCTATACCAGTGTAATATCCATTCAAGTTTAATATTTCAGAAAGTTCAATGAATGGCATGGCATGGACTAAGAATGTGGACCCCTCCAAATGCTAAGGACACATATTGGCAAAAGATCAAGAATCTTCATTTTACTTTTAGTGATCCAAGATCACATTGAGTCCATAGGAAAGCCAATACTATTAAAAGGGCATGAGGTGTTGCTTAATGTCTTGCTTGCTCAAAGTGCTTAGTGATACTGCTCCAAAGCCCTCAACCACTTTCTCATTTCCAAATATTTCCAAAACCCAAAGTCAAATTCGGCCCCACCGATTCTTCCTATCCGGAGCCACCGAGTTCATATGACATAGCCACTGCCAGAAACCCTAACAGTTGGGTCACACCGATACGAATCTCGGTCTCACCGAGATGGCCTTGCAAACTCTCTGTTTCCCTTTGTAACATTTCGGTCTCACCGAAATGAGCAATCGGTCCCATAGAGTTTGCTTGACATCTTCTCTATTTGCTTATTGCTTCACTTCAGTCTCAGCGATCTGATGCAATCGGCGCCATCGAGTTGATGTTTTCCCTAAGCCCTAGCACATCAGTCCCACCGAGTTGTTCCAATCCGTCCCATCGAGATTCCTAACGTTCACATTTTGAACTAAATCGATCTCACCGAGTTCTTGTATTCGGTCTGACCGAGTTGGGTCAAATGTGTGTAACGGTTGGATTCTGTGTGGAGGCTATATATACCCCTCCACCCCTTCTCCATATGTAAGAAAGCCATCAGAACGTGCCTACACTTCCAACATACATTTTCTAAGAGAGAACCACCTACTCAAGTGTTGAGATCAAGATATTCCAATCCTACCACCAGATTCTTGATTTCTAGCTTTCCCCAAGTTGCTTTCCACTCAAATCATCTTTCCACCATATCCAAATCTGTGAGAGTGAGTTGAGTATTGGGGAGACTATCATTTGAAGCACAAGAGCAAGGAGTTCATTATCAACAAACCATCTATTACCTTTTGGACGGTGGTGTCTCCTAGATTGGTTAGGTCGCTTGGGAGCCTCCGACAAGATTGTGGGGTTGAACTAAGAAGTTTGTAAGGGCGAGGAGATCACCTACTTCATGAAGATCTACCCAAGTGAGGCAAGTCCTTCGTGGGCGATGGCCATGGTGGGATAGACAAGGTTGCTTCTTCACGGACCCTTCGTGGGTGGAGCCCTCCATGGAATCGCGCAGCCGTTACCCTTCGTGGGTTGAAGTCTCCATCAATGTGGATGTACGATAGCACCACCTATCGGAACTATGCCAAAAATCTCCGTGTCATCATTGCATTTGCACTCTCCAAACCCTTTCCTTTACCTTCATATGCAATGTTTTACTTTCCGCTGCTACACTCTTAGAATTGCATGTGTAGTTTGATTGCTTGACTTGTGCTAGTTGCTAAAATCTGCCCACTACTAAAATTGGGAAAAGGTTAGATTTTTATTTGGTCAAGTAGTCTAATCACCCCCCTTCTAGACCTACTTTTGATCCTACAATTGGTATCAGAGCTTTGGTCTCCATTTGCCTTGATTTCCATAGCATTGGTGATCATAGCCTTGGTTTCATAACCTAGGAGAGTATGGCGTCTGTCGGTGTCAAAACCGGCGGATCTCGGGTAGGGGGTCCCAAACTGTGCGTCTAAGGTTGAGGGTAATAGGAGACAGGGGACACGATGTTTACCCAGGTTCGGGCCCTCTCTATGGAGGTAATACCCTACTTCCTGCTTGAGTGATCTTGATGAATATGAGTATTACAAGAGTTGTTCTACCACGAGATCGTAATGGCTAAAACTCTAGAAGTCTAGCCTATCTGACTATATCTGTCCTCCAGACTAAGCCCTCTAGTTTATATAGACACCGGAGGGGATTAGGGTTGTACAAAGTCGGTTACAGAGAAAGGAATCTTCATATTTGGACGCCAAGCTTGCCTTCCACGCCAAGGAGAGTCCCATCCGGACACGGGTGAGAGTCTTCGGTCTTCGTATCTTCACAACCCATTAGTCTGGCCCATATCTAATAGGTCGGACGCCCGGGGACCCCTTAGTCCAGGACTCCCTCGGTAGCCCCTGAACCAGGCTTCAATGACGAGGTGTCCGGCGTGCAGATTGTCTTCGGCATTGCAAGGCAGGTTCCCCTTTCCGAATAGTCCAAGATGGTATTCGGATGTAACGAACGTGTCCGGATCTGCAACACAAGTACCACACACAACCGCAGAGAGTATAATATTGCACGAGTCCAATCCGCTGACAACTTTTTGTAAGGTGACATCACGTCCGTCTGGTCATCATTTCGAACCGTTTTCGTCAGTCGTTCCACGTTTTGAGATGCCGTTTTTATTGGCACGTCTTGCCGAATCAGAGATCGTGTCCCCTTATTGCGGGATTCTCATCAATACGGGCATGGGTAATCTAACCGTGTTGTTTACACCGCCCTTGGGAACAGGCGAGTTTTAAGGCGAGTGGGGAGGCGCTTGATATTCACTGCCTTTATAAGGAGATAAGGATTCCCTTTCTTCACCCACGCCTTCTCTCTTTCTCTGCCCTTCCATTCTCGAGCTCCGGCGCCCAAGTCCTCATCTTTTCCGCCTCAAGGAAGCACTCAAGCATGTCCGGATCTGGAGGGCAAGGCAAGTGGATGGCCTCCTCCGTTAAGGAGAAGGACATCACCAAGCTTCGGGAGGCCGGGTATCTGGCGAAATAAATCGCCCACCGGCTCCCGGCCAAGGGGCAAATCGTCCCCACCCCAAAGCCCAATGAGAGGGTGGTGTTCATCCCCCACTTCGTCCGCGGGTTAGGGTTTCCTCTCCACCCTTTCGTTCGCGAACTTATGTTCTATTACGGGCTAGATTTCCATGATCTAGCCCCGAACTCTTTCCTCAACATCTCGGCATTCATTGTCGTTTGTGAGGCCTTCCTCCGCATCCAACCCAATTCGGACTGTGGCTCAAGATCTTCAACGTGAAGCCGAAGGTGGTGGATGGCCAGAATGCGGAGTGCGGAGGCACCATGGTGAGCAAGCTGCCCAATGTCACATGGCCCAAAGGTACTTTTGTGGAGACCGTCAAGGAGTGGCAGAAACTGTGGTTCTATATCGCAGAGCCCCGCGATGCCACCTGGGCCGCAGCTTCCGAATTCAAGTACAGAGCTCCAATGCGGCTCACCTCCTGGATAGAGAAGGGCCCAAATTAGTCTTCGTCGGACGAACTGATGGCACTGCAAACACGCATCCAAAGCATGGTGGATAAAAACATCAAGCTCATCGACGTGATCCAGGTGATGCTGGTTCGCCAGATCCTCCCATACCAAAGCCGAGCCGGCCCTTTATGGGAATTCGATCTAGAGAAGCACCAAAACTTGTAAAGGTTGTTCGAAACCACTCACAAAGATGCCTAGAAGTTGCTCTTTAAGTGCAATGAGACGCCGCCGGCCATAGACTCGGACCGCGGGCACGATCTTGCCCATCCTGCCAGTGCGGTAAGTCTTTCATGTCTCAAGGCGCATCCTCTACTTGCTTGTTCAAGGAAGATATCTAAACCTTACTATTTTATTTTTTCAGGTATGCACAGAGAAAGCGGAGCGGATTCGATGTTCGGTTCCGCTGCCCGAGGAACCAGTCATCCCGCTCCTGGCGAAGATGCTGGTCCCGGCACCCTATCAGGCGCCGGAGAAGAAGGCCAAGGGGGTCCGGAGTGGCCCCGCCGCAATGGAGCTTCGGACGTGTCATCTGAAGACAAGACTCACTCCTCCGCCGCTGAAGACGATGACGAGGAGGAGGAAGAAAGCACCTCTCCCCTGATGTGGGGAGGAAGAAGAGGGCAGCCTCCACAAATCTGGAGACGGAGGCGTCCAAGAGGGGGAAGAGCCCCCTTGCGGATAACTCCGCGTGGGACATTGACAGCAGCCCAGAGCGGCGCCCCCGAAATAAGCCCCTGGCCACATCGTAAGTACTAAAAACCCGCATATGTCCATGTATCCGGACTCTCTGCTTCATGGTATTGATATGTTAAATTATGCTATTGCAGTCCGGCCCATGACAGCTCCCAGCGATCCTCATCAGGAGGTTCGCTGGATTCTAAGGCAATGGCCAGCAAGTCACCACCGGCCGCTCACTCTCCCCAGGCCAAGGGTGACGCCGAGGTGCTATCCCGAAGGACCTTCCCCGGCCAGGGAGAGGTTCAGGAGGTCATGAAGGTGGCGCCGAAGGATGACTGTTCGGCCGCCGGACACACGGGAGGGGGGGGGGAGCCCCCATGGAGACTGGCGATGGGGGCCATACTCAGTTTGGCCCCCAGCCGAATACGATTCCGGAGACCTATACGGCTCCGGAATCCGGCGAGCAACCTCCTTCAAAAGAAGGGGGTGTGCCTATTCCGCCGGTGACCTCTGTCCAACCAGAGGCACCGGACAATCTGCTAGAAGCGCTACAAGGCGCTTCCATTATGGATGAACACCGTATCCTTATGGGTACGGTGATTGAGAGGGTTCAGTCCATCAAGAGCGGACTAACCGAAGCCTGCAGTAGCCTACTAACAGGTTTTGAGGTAAGCGACACAAAAGGGAAAGTCCCAATATAGACAGTAGCCCCTGAGACACTGTCCGGTGTTCGGAAAGAAAGGCCGGACAGAGGATCAATTCATTTTTGCATGAAACTAACTAAATATGTCTTATATGAAAAGCAGGCGTCGTTGCTGGTCGCGACCTCACACGCTGCCGAAGTCTCTGGACTAAAGCAGAGACTGGAGCGGGCCGAGGAGGAGCTCGGCCAAGCGAGGAAGCAGCTAGAAGAAAAGCAAGGTATGTAATGACTTGCTATATATTCAGAAAGAATAAATGATGTTTGTTGACCGTAGTGCCATGATATGTGTAGGAGCGGTGACCGAGGTCGAGGTCCTTAAAAAGGCCCTGGCCAAGGCTGAGGAGAAACCTGCCAAGGAAAAAGCCGCCCGTGAGAAGCACGAGGCCAGGCTTGATGAGGTCCAGCAAGAGCTCTAGGATGCCGTGAAGAAATGCGAATCCTTGGAGCGCGACATTTCGGCTCGAGAGGCCGAACTCGCGAAGGCTCGCCAAAGCGCGGAAGAGGCCCGGGTTGAGGCCCATGGTGCCCTTCAGGAGATCCAGGAGGCCAAGAAAATCGCGGTGGGTAAGGCGTTTAGTATGCAAAGCGAGTATGTGAAGAAGAAGTATGTCTTACTAACCCGGATTCGGAGTTCTCCAGGGGTGTTTGCGGATCTGCCGCGCAGTGTGTCTGACGCTGTGGAGTTCTTCCGAGCCGAAGAAGGGAGCTCAACGGAGAAGCTGTTCTGGTCGCAATATCTTGCGCCAGAACATCCAGTGCCCTTTGGCGATCAGTTAAAACAACTGGTCGAGCTGCATAGGGTGGCCGAACTGGCCATGAAGGATTTAATAATCCGGTTGTGGCCTGCCGAAGCTATACCCAGCAGCTACTTCGGGATCGTGAAGCGGCTGGTGAATGTCTGCCCTCGGCTGGACATCGTCAAGCGGTCCGTCTGCATCGAGGGCGCGCGCATGGCCTTTGCCCGCGTCAAGGTGTGGTGAGCGAAGATGGACGCCGTCAAGCTCGTGACCGAGGGACCGCCTGAGGGCAAGGAGCACCGCATGCCCGAGCAGTATTTTGAAGACGTACTGGAGGGATCTCGTATTGTGGCGACGCAATGTGCGCAAGACATTATTTTCGAATGAATACATTTGTGTTGTCTCTGCCTTGTATGATGAAACAAAGCCGTTATGTAATATAATGTTTAGTTAAAAAAATTCACCTCCTGTGCGGCCGTCTTGTGTGAAATTTGAGAGTTGGCCAGTCGTCGGCTTCTGCCCCCACGTAGGTAGTACGGGGGTGTTCGGGATGTAATCTAAACACTCTTGATCCAATTGTTTGGTCCTTGAAGGAGGTGTTTAGCGCAACGAACCAGGCAATCGGACTATGCGGCTTTAGCACCCTCACTTAGCCATAGGAGTTTGACAATAAAAATATAGGCGCAGCCCCTAGTATCCGAACTGGGATGCTGTAAACACCTGATCGGGTAAGTACCGATCCCTCGCGTAATGCGGAAAAAATCTTTAAAGATTTGAGACCTTCGAAGAGCTGACCGGCTCTCGCCGTATCATGACAGTCAGTTTTTGGCTTTCTCTACTGAGGTGCTCATCCGGGTAAACCAGGGCACAATCGTAGTAGTTCTTCCTTTACTACCCTAGCCGATATAACGGAACGTAAGGTAGCAAGCACAGGAGCCGGGCAACCCAACTATTGACCAAAGACATGATTCGGAGCCAATGCATATAGTGCTAAATTCGGGGTGCCGAACTATGCTGTAAAAAGTGTTCGGACTTTGTTGCCGTATTGTGGGGCGCTATGAAGCCCCTGGCAAATTGAAACGTACCAAAGTGTATGGGTGCTATCTGATAAAGTTATCACCAGAAAAGGAAAACAGGAAAGAAGAAAGTGTAGTAAGCTAGGGCCGCAGAATTTGGGCCGCAAACTGTTTTCATTATAATTTGGTAATACGTCAAAGCGCATTCATACAAATAGTCCAATAAGCAAAAGGCTATTTAACATGCCATAACCAAGGGAGAGCTGCATGTAGTCCTGAAAACAGGTAGAGTGATCGTTAAAGAGACCACCTAGAAATTCCCCTATACGTCTGTGCTTCTTGCCATCTTGGTGTATTTATCCTTCGAAAGGACCGTTAATCAGGCCATCAGGGAGGGCCTGTGGAAATGAAACCTGAAAAGGAGAAAAGGGAAACAGTGAAAAGTATGTGTGTCTGGGGGCGGTTGAGCCGTAGTGTGGATCACAAGCTGGTTATGCCTCCGTCTATGCCCATGGTATTTTGAGTGCGTAGTTATGTACGCGCGGTACGATTGCCGCCACTTGGTCGGGACTGGGACGAAGGCCGAATTGCTAGTCGAGCTCTTAACGAACTGAGCTGTCCTGCTGTAGAATAGTCCGGACTCTCTTGATGGTGTCCCGGAGCTCGGCCGCCGAATAAAGGTTCTGCTTGATAAGGTCGCTCTGTACTTCTACTGCCAAGGCAGCGGTGTGTTCCTCGGTACGGAGGGAGCGTTCCGTGTTTCCATTAAATGTTATGACGCCACGTGGTCCGGGCATCTTGAGCTTGAGATAAGCATAGTGTGGCACCGCGTTGAATCGAGCGAATGCGGTTCGTCCAAGCAGTGCGTGATAGCCGCTGCGAAAGGGGATGATATCGAAGATTAACTCTTCGCTTCGGAAGTTGTCCGGAGATCCGAAGACAACCTCTAGTGTGGTTGAGCCCGTAAAGCGGACCTCTACACCTGGTATGACTCCTTTAAAGGTAGTATTTGTGGGCTTAATTCTTGAGGGGTTAATGCCCATTTTGCGCGTTGTATCCTGATAGAGTAGGTTCAGGCTGCTAGCCCCGTCCATGAGGACTCGCGTGAGGTGGAATTCATCGATGATTGGGTCGAGGACTAGTGCGGCTAAACCACCATGACGGATACTGGTCGGATGGTCCCTGCGATCAAAAGTGACTGGACAGGAAGACCATGGGTTGAACTTTGGGGCGACTGGCTCCATCGCGTAGACGTCCTTGAGCGCGTGCTTGCGTTCCCCCTTGGGGATATGGGTAGCGTATATCATGTTCACCGTTTTAACTTGGGGAGGGAACTTCTTCTGTCCTCCTGTGTTCGGTGGCCGGGGATCATCGTCATCGTCCTTGCTTTGCGATCCCTTCTCCTTGTTTTCGGCATTTAACTTGCCGGCCTGTTTGAAAACCCAACAGTCTCTGTTGGTATGATTGGCTGGTTTATCAGGAGTGTCGTGGATTTGGCATGGTCGATCGAGTATGCGGTCCAGGCTGGATGGGCCCAAGTTGTTCCTATTGTATGGCTTCTTTCGCTGACCGGACTTGGAGCCACTGAATCCGGCGTTGACCACCCTGTCGTCGGTATTGTTGCCATTGTTTCGACGCTTGTGTCTGTTGCGTCGGGGCTTGCCGTTGCTGTCCTTGGCTTCGGAGGTGCCAGGTTCGCTTGCATTATTATTGCAACGGCCAGCCAACTATCTTCGCCCGCACAGAAGCGGGTCATAAGTGCCATAAGGGCTGCCATGAACTTCGGCTTTTCCTGCCGAGATGTCGGGCGAGCCATTCATCGCGGATGCTATGCTTAAAGGCTGCTAGGGCTTCCGCGTCCGGACAGTCAACGATCTGGTTCTTTTTAGTTAAGAACCTAGTCCAGAATTTCCTGGCAGACTCTCCGGGCTGTTGGACTATATGACTTAAGTCATCTACATCCGGAGGTCGGACATATGTTCCTTGGAAGTTGTCGAGGAAGGCTTCCTCCAAGACTTCCCAGCTGCCAATGGAGTTTTCGGGCAGACTGTTCAACCAGTACCGAGCTGGTCCTTTGAGTTTTAGTGGGAGGTATTTGATGGCGTGGAGATCATCACCGCGGGCCATATGGATATGGAGAAGAAAATCGTCGATCCATACCGCGGGGTCTGTTGTCCCATCATATGATTCGATGTTTACGGGTTTGAACCCTTCTGGGAATTCGTGATCCATCACCTCATCAGTGAAGCAAAGGGGGTGTGCGGCGCCTCTGTGTCGTGCCATGTTGCGACATAGCTCGGATGGAGTCCGTCTGCGGTTCTCGGCCCGAGCGTGAGTATGATTGTTGCGTCCGGCTAGATAGCCGTTGTCGCGTGTCGGGGCGCGCCCCCGTGATCCGTAGATTGATCTGTTCTGACCTGCTCTACTGTCCAAGCCCTGCCGCAGGTCGTAGGTATGTCCCCGAGCTATTTTATCTTTGCCTTTACGGTGAGGTGGAGCGGGCTGGTGTTCGGCTTGAGTTGCTGCTTTGTCCCGACCACGTGGTGGTCGGTCAGCCGCATTGCGCGATGACGGTACGGGCTCCAGCGCCTCATCGTCGAACTGAGGTAGTAATTTGCGCTTCGGGTAACTTTTAGCTGGGCGCTTGAGGCCGTTTTCCTCGGCTGCCAGGACGTCAGTCCATCTGTCGTTTAGCAGGTCTTGATTAGCTTGAAGCTGCTGCTGCTTGTTTTTCAGGCTCCTTGCAGTGGCTATTAGCTGGCGCTTAAAGCGCTCCTGCTCGAGAGGTTCCTCAGGCACGATGAAATCCTCGTTGCCGAGGCTCACCTCCTCCTCGGAGAGCGGAACATAATTACTGTCCTCCGAGTATTCGTTTATGGCATGTTCATCAGGGCTAACTTGCCCATCTTCCTGATCGTCCTGTTCGGCAGTTTGTTCGTCGGGATCTTCTTTGTCTTCGGCACCGTCCGGAGTGTTATCATCTCCTGTGTCGGTGTTGCTGTCTTTGTTGTGGCATGATTTAGAGCGGCGCCGCTGACGCCGGTGCTTTGGTTGTATCTTAGGAGGCTCATCCTCAACTGGATTTTCTTTGTCATCGCCGCTATTATCTTTTGGTGCATCCACCATGTATACGTCATATGAGGAGGTGGTCGTCCATCATCCGGTGAACGGCGGGTTTTGGGCCTCCTCTTCTCCGGCATCGTCGTCCATACCGTCGATGTCTTCGGAGCCGTAATCGAGCCTGTCGGTTAGGTTCTCGACAGTGGCTATGAAGTGGGAGGTGGGTGGGAAACGAAATTCTCCGTCTCAGCCTCCCGTTCGAACCGGATATAATTTGGCTGTGAGTCCCCTGCTAAGGATAGATTTTTTAATGAGTTTAGCACGTCGCCTAGGGGCAAGTGCCAGAAGATGTCCATGAAGCTGAATTCGACGATAGATGTCCGATCAAGCTCGACGTATGCGGGCGCACATGGATCATAACCTGTGAGCGGAGACAAGTCCATGGTTCCGGTGACACAGATGTCACTTGAAATTAGGTCTGTGTGTGGCTCCAACGCCGCTGAATCTGCGACTTCCGTGGCGGGGTTGAGCTTCCCGTCCTCGGATGGCGCGATCTGCTCCGGATCTAAGGCCAGAGCAGCTACAGGTGCTATCTCCTGGGTATGGTCCGATGACAGATCTACGTCATGTTCATCGTGGTGGCAGGGAGCGGCTGTCATGGTCTTGAATCCATCGAAGATCAAGTCACCGCAGATATCCGCGACGTAGTTCAAGTTTCCAAATCTGACCTGATGGCCAGGGGCGTAGCTTTCGATCTGCTCCAGATGGCCAAGTGAGTTAGCCCGCAGTGCGAAGCCGCCGAATATGAAGATCTGTCCAGGGAGGAAGATTTCCCCTTAGACAACATCGTTGTAGACGATTGAAGGAGCCATCAAACCTTTTGATGATGGCACAGTGGAACTCTCAATGAAAGAACCAATGTCGGTGTCAAAACCGACGGATCTCGGGTAGGGGGTCCCGAACTATGCGTCTAAGGTTGATGGTAACAGGAGACAGGGGACACGATGTTTACCCAGGTTTGGGCCCTCTCTATAGAGGTAATACCCTACTTCCTGCTTGATTGATCTTGATGAATAATACTACAAGAGTTGATCTACCACGAGATCATAATGGCTAAAACCCTAGAAGTCTAGCCTGTCTGACTATATCTGTCCTCCGGACTAAGCCCTCCGGTTTATATAGACACCAGAGGGGATTAGGGTTGTACAAAGTCGGTTACAAAGAAAGGAATCTTCATATTTGGACGCCAAGCTTTCCTTCCACGCCAAGGAGAGTCCCATCCAGACACGGGTGAGAGTCTTCGGTCTTCGTATCTTCACAGCCCATTAGTCCGGCCCATATCTAATAGGTCGGACGCCCAGGGACCCCTTAGTCCAAGACTCCCTCAATGTCTCGCGAGGGAAATTACCGCCGTAGAGGTCCTTACTTTGATGGTACTAATTTTTCTAGTTGGAAGCATAAGACGAAAATGCATATTCTTGGTCATAAACCCGTTTTTGGGTTGTTGTGCGTGTTGGCTTGCAAGGTGATTTCTTCGAGGATGGAAAAGAACCGGATCGTGAAATGACAGCGGATGAATTGAAGATGTTGCAATACAATGCTCAAGCTTGCGATATTCTTTTCAATGGATTGTGCCCGGAAGAATTCAACAAAATTAGCCGTCTTGAGAATGCAAAGGAAATTTGGGATACTTTGGTTGATATGCACGAAGGTACCGAGTCCGTCAAGGAATCCAAATTGGATGTGCTTCAAAGTCAACTTGACAAGTTCAAAATGAAGGATGGTGAAGGAGTCGTCGAGATGTACTCTAGGCTTGCTCTCATCACAAATGAGATTGCCGGCTTAGGAAGAGAAGAGATGACCGACAAATTCATCATCCAGAAGATCCTAAGAGCCTTGGATGGAAAATATGATACGGTGTGCACCTTGATCCAAATGATGCCCAACTACAAAGATCTCAAGGCCACAGAAGTCATTGGTAGAATTGTTTCTCATGAGATGTCACTCAAGGATAACGAAGAGCTCCACAACAAGTCAAGTGGTGCTTACAAAGCTTCAAGTGATGCCCCTACAAGATCAAGTAAGAAGCAAGTCCCCAATGAAGAATTGAGCTTAATGGTGAAGAACTTTAGGAAATTTTACAAGAATAGAAGCAAAGAGAGAAGATCCAAGTCAAGGTCCTACAATGACAAAAGATCTTCTAGTCGTGATCGTAATTGCTACAATTGTGCAAGACCCAGAGACTACTCCAATGAGTGTACGGCTCCCTACAAGAAAAGAGAAGACTCACCAAAAAGGAGAAGTAGAAGAGATGAATCACCTCCGAGAGAGAGAAGGAGTAAAGATGATCTTTATGAGCGAAGACCCTCTCGTAGAAGCAAGGATTCGGAAAGGAGGGACAAGTCATCTAAGAGCTACACCAGACGAAGACATCAAGCTCACGTTGGTGAATGGGCATCCGGTTTCGACTCCGACACCTACTCCGAGAGAAGCGATCACTCCGACTCCGAATATACTCAAGATGAAGGTGTTGCCGGTCTTGCACTTATGTCATCCAATGTCGGTGTTCTGGGAACGGGGGTCCGCAGACTTGCCTGCCAGCGGCCCACGGCATGGCTCTGCGAGCGGGCCCGTACGGCCCATCTTCACCAACAAGCTTTCAAGACCCTCGCGAGGGGCCAAGCCTCGCGAGGCGGACGACACAAGACTTCCTCGGGAGCGGCCTCACCAGGCTGGCTCGCGAGGGGCGGAGAGATCAAGGTAGGGCAAACCTCGCGAGGTTCTCGTGACGTGAGCCATGATGATCGAGACCAGGCGGGCGCCAGCGCGCAGTGTCCTTGTTTCCTCTTTGGTGCTAAGGGGGCAAGCGCAGGCGAGGAGTACCGAGGCATCAAGAGAAGGTTTCCATATCGGTGCAATGAGACCAAGACCAGCAGGACGGCAGGACGGAAGTCACCATGGAGCCCAAGGCGGCGTCACCACCAGAGCCTTCTGCAGGCGAAGACTACTTTTGTCAGGATAAGCTGTACTAGCTGTCCTCTTTCAAATTGTCCATTGTGAGATCCCTTCCCGCTCAATATTTGGGAAGAGGACCGGGGCCTCTATAAATAGGACTAGCCACCACAGTAGGAGGGGACGGATTCCGATCATCCTCATCCACACAAGTTTACCTAGCACAAGAACACCTCTCCTTAGGAGGTTGTTCTCCCCATTGTATTATTCATCCTCAGCCC
The DNA here is from genome assembly GCF_018294505.1 of Triticum aestivum. Taxonomy (NCBI): domain Eukaryota; kingdom Viridiplantae; phylum Streptophyta; class Magnoliopsida; order Poales; family Poaceae; genus Triticum; species Triticum aestivum. Next base: position 313,606,444 of record NC_057805.1, read on the forward strand.
AAGAGGCAATCCACCACCACCACACTGGAGAAGGGTATTACACCACAACGGTGGTCCGAACCAGTATAAATCTTGTGTCCCTTGTGTTGCGAGTTCGTCGAGCTAGCTTAGAGATCACGAAGCGCGAGAGGGCGTGATCTGTGAGGGAGATATCTTCGCGCGCACCCCAGAGTTCGAACCTTAAGGGTTTTTCCGGAACCCGAGATCTCACATTTGGCGCGCCAGGTAGGGCTGCGCCGGAGTTTTCCTTCCATGATCCGCGTCCCATCGCTTTGTCGCATCGATGGCGGACGCCCGCCGAGCCCGCGCTGAGCGCAGGGCCGCCCTCGCCACCCGCGTCGCCCAGACGGCTCCCGTCAGCGGGCCACCTCATCGTTCTCCGTTGCCTGCCGTCAACGCCGCCACCGGCCCGGCAGGGAACGAGCAGCAAGCCTCCTCGCTGCACCCCTCGGTGCGGCGGGACGGCCGCACCGCCACTCCATCGCTGACCCCGGCCGGCTCGTCTTCTCATGCCCGTCGCGCTCCCGTGGACGCGCAGGCCGCGCTGTGGATGGCACATGAACTCCTGCGCTACCGCCCCATCGACGACCTCTACGAGGACTGGCTGGACCGCATCGCCGAGCTTGTCAGCGCCGTAGGGGGCTCCCCCGCACCATCCCGCTCCCTGCCTTGTCCGCTGCCAGCTACTGGCGACGTAGCTCACGGAGCACCTCCACCACCTCTGCACCAAGACGGCGCCAAGGCGCGCGGCTCCGCGGCACGACCCACCACGTCCGGCGCCTGTGCCCGAAGAAGGAAGCTGCCAAGAAGTCCCTCGCCCGCAAGAGAACACTCCACCGCTCCCCGCACCGCCACGCCAGGATCGCTTGCTGCGGCAGGGCCCTGCGCCGCTTGCCGTGGCGGCACGCGGGCGCCAAGATCAAGCTCCACCTCCAAGACGGGCCCCGGTGACCATGGCCGGTTGCCACGCCTTCACCCCTGAGCTTCATAGCGTCGCCTGGCTAGGCAAGTTCAAGCCAGACCTGCCTCCGCGCTACGACGGCACCCCCGACTCCGCGGAGTTCCTACAGCTCTACGAGCTGAGCATCGAGGCGGCCAACGGCGACGAGAAAGTCATGGCGAACCGGTTCCCCATGGCGCTCAAAGACGGCGCTCGTTCGTGGCTCCTGAACCTGCCTCCAGGCTCGATCTCCTCCTGGGACGAGATGCACGTTCGCTTCGTCGCCAACTTCCAGGGCACTCGCGACCGCCCCCAGGCCGCGGGTGATCTGCGCCGCGTCAAGCAACAACCAGGAGAGACCCTCTAGAAGTACATCCAGCGCTTCAACAATGTTCGTCTCAAGTTCCCCAAGGTGACGGATGAGGCCATCATCTCGACGTTCTCCGATGGTGTCCACGACGTCAAAATGAAGGAGGAGCTCGCCATCCACGAGGAGCTGTGCACATCCCTGGAGCTGTTCAACCTGGCGACCAAGTGCGCAAGGGCTGAGGAAGGGCACCTTTCCCTTCTAGAGCTCCCAGCTGCTGACCTGGAGGAGAAGAAAGCCAAGGCTAAGGACGTGAAGCGCAAGGGAGCAGCCGTGCTCGCGGCAGAGCCGGACTCGAAGCGCAGCAGGGACCAGCCCAAGTCATCCAAGAGCAGCCGACCGTTTTGTGCCTTCCACAACGTGCACAGCCACAACGCCAACGATTGTCAGGAGCTCAGGGCCATTCGTGATGGAAGCTTCGGTCGATGCCCCGAGCGCAACGACCGGGGCTACGGCCGAGGAGGAGGACATGGCGGAGGATGCTGGGACGACCGTGGCCCACGCCAGGAGTGGCGCGACCGGCCTCGTGAAGACCGCTGGCAGGATCAGCCTCGAGAGGGCGCCTGGAGGGATCAGCCTCGCGACGATCATCCTCAGGGCAATGCTGGGCTCCCTCCGCTGCCGCCACCACCAAGAAGGAACGACGACCACCATCAAGACGAGGGGGCTGGGGGCTTCCAGGAGCCGCATGCTATCGCCTGCATCTTGGGCGGGGCTCAAGCCCTAGCCTCACAGTGAATCTTCAAGCAGTTTGCCCGCGAGGTGAACGCAGTCCTCCCCAAGCTCGAGGCCACACGCCCGCTCAGGTGGTCCAAGTGCGCCATCACTTTCAGTTCGGCATATCAACTTAAGTGTGCGGCCACTGCTGGTGTTCTCCCGATGCTTTGTTCGCCCATCATCAGCAACGTACAAGTCACCAAGACAGTCATCGATGGCGGCGCAAGATTCAACGTCTTGTCCGTCGACACGTTCGACAACCTGCAAGTGCCCTACGACCAGCTTCAGCCTACCAAGCCTTTCTCAGGAGTGACCGATAGTTCCACCACACCGATAGGGCAGGTCCGCCTCCCTGTCACCTTCGGAGAACGCAACAACTACCGCACCGAGCTCATCGACTTCGACGTCGCGCACATCCGTCTGCCATACAATGCCATCCTCGGGTATCTAGCACTGGCCAAGTTCATGGCGGTGACGCACCACGGCTACAACGTCCTCAAGATGCCAGGGAGCAGCGGGATCATCACAGTCCCCTGCGAAGAAAGAGATGCGGTGTGCTCCCTCGAGCGCGCCTTTCAAGCGGCGTCAATCGAAGACCCCAACAACAGCGCAGCTCTATACCCTCCTGAGGTTGTCCCCAAGAAGAAGAAGCAGCTATTCCGTGCAGGACCTCGGGAGGGTAGCGTCGTGAAAGGTACCTTGTTAGGATCAGCGCCCGCACCTAGGGCGCCTCCCTCCCTCTCATAGGAAGGCGTGCCCGGCGCCCTCCTTGGGCAGGGCTCGGGGGCTCTCTTCTGGAGGGCCTCAGACCTTGCAACGTCACGAGGGAGGCACTCGGGCACCACTTGGAGGCGTGCTTCGCGGCACGTCTCCCTCAGGAGGACACTAGGCGAGGAGCGCCCACCACTCAGGAGTTCATTACCAAGACCACTCAAGAACTGTAGGACGCTAGAGCCATGCGCGGCGACCGCTGCTCACCGGGCGCAGCTCCCCATCCAGGCGAGGATGCCGGGCTGCGCGTCTGCATCGACGTCCTAGGGCTCAACCGGGTCGCGTCTCAGGAGCTCTTATGGCCTTCGCGCGTGGGATGCTGCGAGGGCCCACCGCACAGCTACGTTCGCATGCCTTTTGGCCTGCCGAGCGTGGCATCCGCCTATCAGCGCAACCTACGGCGTGTCCTGGCGTCTCAGGAGGCCAGGCACCACGCCATCCTGACAGAGATGGAGACGGTCCTCAAGGAACCGCCTGGACCCCCAGAGCCTCCCGAGGCTCAGGGCCCCGGTGGCTCGTGAGGAGCAACCCCTTCGCCGCGTACCTTCAGCTGCCTCAACATCCCTTCATCAACAGAACTAGGTGACATTTTCCAAGTTTATTTAGCTGGGAGCGCCCCTCAGGCTGCATCATTCCCAGGCCGCGTTGGTCTGTCCATGTGGCATGTATCCCTTTCCATGTCTTTAGCCTGCCTTGTTGGGGGCGCCCCTCGGGCTGCATCATCCCCAAGCCGCTCGGGCCTGGCCCAGTGGCACGTATCTTCCTTGCATTTACCTAAACCAGTTTGTTTCCATGCTTAATCCATCTATGACTATCACCTGCTCGATTGTCACCCACCACAGGAGCTGCTCACGCTGGCACGATGCTTGTGCTCGGGTCCGTCCCTGCAACATCGACAAACCTGAGCGGTCGAGCTCTGGCTCGCGGCACGCCCCGCGCACGTCACCTCGCCAGGCCCTCAGTGCCTCCATCTCCTCGTGGAGCAACCGGTGGCAGACCGGCAACCATAATGGCGAGCTTTGTGCTGGCTTGCAGGAATCCCCTGAGAATGACGGCAGGCGGCACCGCAAGCTCCCTCTTCTCCCATGCAATCCGCTTGCGCGTTAAAAGGGGGGCTCCTGAGCATCGCGACTCATGAGCTCTTACTGGCTCTCCAGCCCTCACCCCCTGGCCTTGACCATGGCATCTCGACCTGGCATACCAGCGGAAGCTGAGCTCGCTCGAGGGCCGGGACCTGAGGACGTAGAGCACAGAGGAGAACGTGGAGAAGAGGAGGCTCGTATGGGCCCAGGCTAGCTATGCTACGGACACCTACGCACGAATCTGGCGCATCGCAAGGAATCGACCGCGGACCATCAAGATAAGTCTCGCGCCCGGGTTGGCTAAAACCGCTAAGGCCTAGGAACCACACTAGCCGCAGCCCTGCCGCGGCAACGTCACCCCCCTTTCTTACCTCCCGACGGCTGCTTGAGCACTAAAGGGGACCTCCTGAGCATCGCGCCTCAGGAACTCTTACTGGACCTCGGGCCGCTCACCTCCTGGACTTGACCACGGCACGCGACCTGGCATACCAGCGATGGTTGCAGCCTGCCTGGGGACCGGGACCTGTCAGCGTAGAGCACCGAGTCGTCGCGAGGATAGAAAGGGGAGACCAAGCTAAAGCAGGACCCGCACCCGCGCAAGTTCATAATAAGGATGATATCGACAGAAGACATTACATACCCTTTACACGCCCCCACGGTGTACCTCTCGATTCTTCGCAGGAAACAAAAGGGAAAAGCTTCAAGGAGTCCTATCTAAACGCGCCCCTGCAGCTGACGCCATCATCAACAGTGGGCCACCAGAGGCCGGCGCCAACCTAATCCAGATCAGCGGCGGCGGTCGGAAGCTGCAGCCCTGCTCCTGGCTCGGCGAGAGCTTGGAGGCACGTAGCTATCGTCGCTCGTCTCCGGAGTCTCGTAGAGCTCGGGAGAATCACTGGACTCCCAAGCGTCACTGCAGCTTCCAGAGGAGCCGTGATGTCTACTACACAACCTTCTTCTTGTAGACGTTGTTGGGCCTCCAAGTGCAGAGGTTTGTAGGACAGTAGCAAATCACCCTCAAGTGGATGACCTAAGGTTTATCAATCCGTGGGAGGCGTAGGATGAAGATGGTCTCTCTCAAGAAACCCTGCAACCAAATAACAAAGAGTCTCTTGTGTCCCAAACACCCAATACAATGGTAAATTGTATAGGTGCACTAGTTCGGCTAAGAGATGATGATACAAGTGCAATATAGATAGTAGATATAGGTTTTTGTAATCTGAAAATATAAAAACAGCAAGGTAACAAGTGGTAAAAGTGAGCGTAAACGGTATTGCAATGCTAGGAAACAAGGCCTAGGGTTCATACTTTCACTAGTGCAAGTTCTCTCAACAATAATAACATAATTGGATCATATAACTATCCCTCAACATGCAACAAAGAGTCAGTAATAGCGGAGAACAAACGAAGAGATTATTGTAGGGTACGAAACCACCTCACAGTTATTCTTTCGGATCGATCTATTCAAGAGTTCGTACTAGAATAACACCTTAAGACACATATCAACCAAAACCCTAATGTCACCTAGATACTCCAATGTCACCTCAAGTATCCGTGGGTATGATTATACGATATGCATCACATAATCTCAGATTCATCTATTCAAACCAACACAAAGTACTTCAAAGAGTGCCCCGAAGTTTCTACCGGAGAGTCAAGACGAAAACGTGTGCCAACCCCTATGCATAAGTTCACAATGTTACCGAACCCGCAAGTTGATCACCAAAACATACATCAAGTAGATCACGTGAATATCCCGTTGTCAGCACAGATAAGCAAGTGCAAGACATACATCAAGTGTTCTCAAATCCTTAAAGACTCAATCCGATAAGATAACTTCAAAGGGAAAACTCAATCCATTACAAGAGAGTAGAGGGGGAGAAACATCATAAGATCCAACTATAATAGCAAAGCTCGCGATACATCAAGATCGTGCCAAATCAAGAACACGAGAGAGAGATCAAACAAATAGCTACTGGTACATACCCTCAGCCCCGAGGGTGAACTACTCCCACCTCGTCATGGAGAGCACCGGGATGATGAAGATGGCCACCGGTGAGGGATCCCCCCTCCGGCAGGGTGCCGGAACAGGGCCCCGATTGGTTTTTGGTGGCTACAGAGGCTTGCGGCGGCGAAACTCCCGATCTATTCTGTTCCCCGATAGTTTTAGGGTATATTGGTATATATAGGAGGAAGAAATACACCAGGGGAGCCACGAGGGGACCACGAGGGTGGAGGGCGCGCCCAGGGGGTGGGCGCGGCCCCTGCCTCGTGCCTTCCTCGTTGATTCCCTGACGTGCACTCCAAGTCCCCTAGATTGCTTCCGTTCCAAAAATAAATTTCCCAAAGGTTTCATTCCGTTTGGACTCCGTTTGATATTCCTTTTCTGTGAAACACCGAAACAAGGGAAAAACAGAAACTGGCACTGGGCTCTGGGTTAATAGGTTAGTCCCAAAAATAATATAAAAGTGCATAATAAAGCCCATAAACATCCAAAACAGATAATATAATAGCATGGAACAATCAAAAATTATAGATACGTTGGAGACGTATCAGCATCCCCAAGCTTAATTCCTGCTCGTCCTCGAGTAGGTAAATGTTAAAAACAAAATTTTTGATGTGGAATGCTACTTGGCATAATTTCAATGTAATTCTTCCTAATTGTGGTATGAATATTCAGATCCAAAAGATTCAAGATAAAAGTTCATATTGACATAAAAGTAATAATACTTCAAGCATACTAACTAAGCAATTATGTCCTCTCAAAATAACATGGCCAAAGAAAGTTTATCCCTATAGTTTAGTCATGCTCCATTTTCGTCACACAAGAATGATCTCATCATGCACAACCCCGATGACAAGCCAAGCATTTTGTTTCATACTTTAGTAATCTCAAACTTTTTCGAACTTCACGCAATACATGAGCGTGAGCCATGGATATAGCACTATGGGTGGAATAGAATATAATGATGGGGGTTATGTGGAGAAGACAAAAAAGGAGAAAGTCTCACATCAACGCGGCTAATCAATGAGCTATGGAGATGCCCATTGATTGATGTTAATGCAAGGAGTAGGGATTGCCATGCAACGGATGCACTAGAGCTATACATGTATGAAAGCTCAACAAAAGAAACTAAGTGGGTGTGCATCCAACTTGCTTGCTCACGAAGACCTAGGGCATTTGAGGAAGCCCATTGTTGAAATATACAAGCCAAGTTCTATAATGAAAAATTCTCACTAGTATATGAAAGTGACAAAACAAGAGACTCTCTATCATGAAGATTATGGTGCTACTTTGAAGCACAAGTGTGGTAAAAGGATAGTAACATTGTCCCTTCTCTCTTTTTCTCTCATTTTTTTGGGCCTTCTTCTTTTTTATGGCCTTTCTCTTTTTTTCATCACTTGGGACAATGCTCTAGAAAATGATGATCATCACACTTCTATTTATTTACAACTCAATGATTACAACTCGATACTAGAACAAAGTATGACTCTATATGAATGCCTCCGGCGGTGTACCGGGATATGCAATGAACCAAGAGTGACATGTATGAAAGAATTATGAATGGTGGCTTTGCCACAAATACTATGTCAACTACATGATCATGCAAAGCAATATGACAATGATGAACGTGTCATGATAAATAGAACGGTGGAAAGTTGCATGGCAATATATCTCGGAATGGCTATGGAAATGCCATAATAGGTAGGTATGGTGGCTGTTTTGAGGATGATATAAGGAGGTTTATGTGTGAAAGAGCGTATCATATCACGGGGTTTGGATGCACCGGCGAAGTTTGCACCAACTCTCAAGGTGAGAAAGGGCAATGCACGGTACCGAAGAGGCTAGGGTGAGAGTGCGTATAATCCATGGACTCAACATTAGTCATAAAGAACTCACATACTTATTGCAAAAATCTACAAGTCATCAAAAACCAAGCACTATGCGCATGCTCCTAGGGGGATAGATTGGTAGGAAAAGACCATCGCTCGTCCCCGACCGCCACTCATAAGGAGGACAATCAAAGAACACCTCATGTTTCAAATTTGTTACATAACGTTTACCATACGCTCATGCTACGGGACTTGCAAACTTCAACACAAGTATTTCTCAAATTCACAATTACTCAACTAGCACAAATTTAATATCACTATCTTCATATCTCAAAACAATCATCAAGTATCAAACTTCTCTTAGTATTCAATGCACTCTATATGAAAGTTTTTATTATAACCCTCTTGGATGCCCATCATATTAGGACTAAATTCATAACCAAAGAAAATTACCATGCTGTTTCGGACTCTCAAAATAATATAAGTGAAGCATGAGAGATCAAATATTTCTTCAAAATAAATCCACCGCCGTGCTCTAAAAGATATAAGTGAAGCACTAGAGCAAACAACAAACTACTCCGAAAGATATAAGTGAAGATCAATGAGTAGTCGAATAATTATGAAACTATGTGAAGACTCTCCCATTTAAGAATTTCAGATCTTGGTATTTTATTCAAATAGCAAGCAAAAACAAAATAAAATGACATGACGCTCCAAGCAAAACACATATCATGTGGTGAATAAAAATATAGCTCCAAGTAAAGTTACCGATGAATGAAGACGAAAGAGGGGATGCCATCCGGGGCATCCCCAAGCTTAGGCTCTTGGTTGTCCTTGAATATTACCTTGGGGTGCCTTGGGAATCCCTAATCTTAGGCTCTTGCCACTCTTTATTCTGTAGTCCATCGAATCTTTACCCAAAACTTGAAAACTTCACAACACAAAACTTAACAGAAAATCTCGTGAGCTCCGTTAGCGAAAGAAAACAAAACACCACTTCAAGGTACTGTAATGAACTCAGTCTTTATTTATATTGGTGTTAAACCTACTTTATTCCAACTTCTCTATGGTTTATAAATTATTTTATTAGCCATAGATTCATCAAAATAAGCAAACAACACACGAAAAACAGAATCTGTCAAAAACAGAACAGTCTGTAGTAATCTGTAACTAACGCAAACTTCTGGAACTCCAAAACTTCAGCCAAAATAGAACGACCTAGAAAATTTGTTTATTGATCAGCAGCAATTGGAATCAACATTTTATCACGTTCTGGTGATTTTTAACAATTATTTTCATGAACAGAAAGTTTCTGGAATTTTCTGCAAGATCAAATAACTATCATCCAAGAAGATCCTATAGGTCTTACTTGGCACAAACACTAATTAAAACATAAAAACACATCTAACCAGAGGCTAGATCAAAGATTTATTCCTAAACAGAACCAAAAAGCAAGAAACTAAAATAAAGTTGGGTTGCCTCCCAACAAGCGCTAACGTTTAACGCCCCTAGCTAGGCATGATGATTTCAATGATGCTCACATAAAAGATAAGAATTGAAACATAAAGAGAGCATCATGAAGAATATGACTAGCACATTTAAGTATAACCCACTTCCTATGCATAGGGATTTTGTGAGCAAACAACTTATGGGAACAATAATCAACTAGCATAGGAAGGCAAAACAAGCATAACTTTAAAACTTTAAGCGCATAGAGAGGAAACTTGATATTATTGCAATTCCTACAAGCATATGTTCCTCCCTCATAATAATTTTCAGTAGCATCATGAATGAATTCAACCATATAACCAGCACATAAAGCATTCTTTTCATGATCTACTTGCATAGAAATTTTACTACTCTCCACGTAAGCAAATTTATTCTCATCAATAGTAGTGGGAGCGAACTCAACAAAATAACTATCATGTGAAGCATATTCCAATTTAAAATTAAAACCATGATGACAAGTTTCATGGTTATCTTTATTCTGTATAGTATACGTATCATCACAATAATCATCATAAATAGGAGGCATGCTTTCATCATAATAAATTTGCTCATCAAAGCTTGGGGGACAAAAAATATCATCTTCATCAAACATAGCTTCCCCAAGCTTGTGGCTTTGCATATCATTAGCATCATGGGTATTCAAAGAATTCATACTAACAACATTGCAATCATGCTCATCATTCACATATTTTATGCCAAGCATTCTATGTAATTCTTCTTCTAGTACTTGAGCACAATTTTCCTTCCCATCATTTTCACGAAAGACATTAAAAAGATGAAGCATATGAGGCAACCTTAATTCCATTTTTTGTAGTTTTATTTTATAAACTAAAATAGTGATAAAACAAGAAACTAAAATATTCGATTGCAAGATCTAAAGATATTCCTTCAAGCACTCACCTCACCGGCAACGGCGCCAGAAAAGAGCTTAATTGACGGGGTGTGAGTGCCGCTTACCTAGCCTCCCCGACAACGGCGCCAGAGAGGAGCCGTGATGTCTACTACACAACCTTCTTCTTGTAGACGTTGTTGGGCCTCCAAGTGCAGAGGTTTGTAGGACAGTAGCAAATCTCCCTCAAGTCGATGACCTAAGGTTTATCAATCTGTGGGAGGTGTAGGATGAAGATGGTCTCTCTCAAGCAACCCTGCAACCAAATAACAAAGAGTCTCTTGTGTCCCCAACACACCCAATACAATGGTAAATTGTATAGGAGCACTAGTTCGGCTAAGAGATGGTGATACTAGTGCCATATAGATAGTAGATGTAGGTTTTTGTAATCTAAAAATATAAAAACAGCAAGGTAACAAGTGGTAAAAGTGAGCGTAAACGGTATTGCAATGCTAGGAAGCAAGGCCTAGGGTTCATACTATCACTAGTGCAAGTTCTCTCAACAATAATAACATAATTGGATCATATAACTATCCCTCAACATGCAACAAAGAGTCACTCCAAACTCACTAATAGCGGAGAACAAAGGAAGAGATTATTGTAGGGTATGAAACCACCTCACAGTTATTCTTTCGGATCGATCTATTCAAGAGTTCGTACTAGAATAACACCTTAAGACACATATTAACCAAAACCCTGATGTCACCTAGATACTCCAATGTCACCTCAAGTATCTGTGGGTATGATTATACGATATGCATCACATAATCTTAGATTCATCTATTCAAACCAACACAAAGTACTTCAAAGAGTGCCCCAAAGTTTCTACCGGAGAGTCAAGACGAAAACGTGTGCCAACCCCTATGCATAAGTTCACAATGTTACGGAACCCGCAAGTTGATCACCAAAACATACATCAAGTAGATCACGTGAATATCCCATTGTCAGAACAGATAAGCACGTGCAAGACATACATCAAGTGTTCTCAAATCCTTAAAGACTCAATTCGATAAGATAACTTCAAAGGGAAAACTCAATCCATTACAAGAGAGTAGAGGGGGAGAAACATAATAAGATCCAACTATAATAGCAAAGCTCGCGATACATCAAGATCATGCCAAATCAAGAACACGAGAGAGAGAGATCAAACACATAGCTACTGGTACATACCCTCAGCCCCGAGGTGAACTACTCCCTCCTCGTCATGGAGACCACCGGGATGATGAATATGGCCACCGGTGAGGGATCCCCCCTCCGGCAGGGTGCCGGAACAGGGTCCCGATTGGTTTTTGGTGGCTACAGAGGCTTGCGGCGGCGAAACTCCCGATCTATTCTGTTCCCCAATGGTTTTAGGGTATATTGGTATATATAGGAGGAAGAAATACGTCAGGGGAGCCATGAGGGGCCCACGAGGGTGGAGGGCGTGCCCAGGGGAGTGGGCGCGCCCCCTGCCTCGTGCCTTCCTCGTTGATTCCCTGACGTGCACTCCAAGTCCCCTGGATTGCTTCCGTTCCAAAAATAACTTTCCCGAAGGTTTCATTCCGTTTGGACTCCGTTTGATATTCCTTTCTGCGAAACACTGAAACAAGGGAAAAACAGAAACTGGCACTGGGCTTTGGGTTAATAGGTTAGTCCCAAAAATAATATAAAAGTGCATAATAAAGCCCATAAACATCCAAAACAGATAATATAATAGCCTGGAACAATCAAAAATTATAGATACGTTGGAGACGTATCAAGCCGCTGGAGACGCGGACAGCAGGCCCTACCCCTTCTGCGGCGTCAACCTGCCAACCCCTGCCGGAGAAGCACTCCAGACGGCGGCCTTCTGTGCCAAAGACCTTGAAGAGCAGCGTGGAAGCACCGTTATACTCGAAGTGGATCACGAGGGCGCCCTCCGCACGGCACACTCGGGCAACCTTGCCCCAGCCTCGGGTCATGAAGATCTTGCCCGAGGAGACGGCTTCAACCTCCGCTCCTGTCGCCGGCGCGTCGCAGTCGGCGTGCTGCAGCCAAAGCTCGAGGGGCCCCCTCAGCGGCATCTCGGCGGAGAAGAAGGAAGGGAAGCGGATCCAGGTGCTCGGGGGCATCGCTGCCCACAGCACCAGCTCACACGAAGAGTCTGCAGCATGAACTCCAGGGGCAGCAACGCGCGCCACCGCGGTACGACGACCATGACCACGCGGCGCGCGCCACCGCTCGCCGCTACTTCCTCCTAAGCCTTCGGCTTGGGCGTACAAAGGAAACGGGTACCCAGGAGGAGGCCGCTTGCACCAAGGCCTCGTCACCACCTGCATCGCCGCCATGTCGCTGCGGTGGACCGGCCTCTTCTTCGGTGGGAGTGGCCCCGGTCCGTCGAGGGGGGTCTTTCCTTTCTCCGCAACAGAAAACCTTCGGATATGCGCCATTGGTGTCGCTGCTGAGCAAGGGGGAAGAAGCGAGCGGAATGGGAAGAGATGGGCGACGGGGGCTCTGCCCCCTCCCCATTTATAGCAGGAGAAGGCCAACCAGCGCCCCCCACGATCACAGGTAATGATAGTTTTTCCTTGCATGTCGCAGGGACTTGTCAAGTCGGGCAGTTGCCGAGGCAGCGTGAGGAAGCGGAGACTTCCACGTCCAATCAACCGCCACGCTCGACCAAGGCTGCAGGCTATTGGGGCCCGCGGCACTCCGCACTTGCCCGTTGGCTTCACCTCGAAGCCAAGCCCGAGCGCGCCTTGGGCCCGGGGGCTACTGTCGGCGTTCCGGGAACGGGGGTCCCCAGACTTGCCTGCCTGCGGCCCATGGCGTGGCTCTGCGAGCGGGCCCGTATGGCCCATCTTCACCAACAAGCTTTCGAGACCCTCGCAAGGGGCCAAGCCTCGCGAGGCGGATGACACAAGCCTCGCGAGGGGCAAAGAGATCAAGGCAGGGCAAACCTCGCGAGGTTCTCGTGATGTGAGCCATGACGATCGAGACCAGGCGGGCGCCAGCGGGCGCACTGTCCTTGTTTCCTCTTTGGTGCTAAGGGGGCAAGCGCTGGAGAGGAGTACCGAGGCGTCAAGCAAAGGATTCCATATCGGTGCAACGAGACCAAGACCAGCAGGACGGCAGGACGGAGGTCACCATGGAGCCCAAGGCGGCGTCACCACCAGATCCTTTTGCAGGCGAAGACTACTTTTGTCAGGATAAGTTGTACTAGTTGTCCCCTTTCAAATTGGCCGTTGTGGGATCCCTTCCCGCTCAATATTTGGGAAGAGGACCGGGGCCTCTATAAATAGGACTAGCCACCACAGTAGGGGGGGACGGATTCCGATCATCCTCATCCACACAAGTTTACCAAGCACAATAACACCTCTCCTTAGGAGGCTGTTCTCCCCATTGTACTGTTCATCCTCAGCCCAAGAGGCAATCCACCACCACCACACTGGAGTAGGTTATTACACCACAACGATGGCCCGAACCAGTATAAATCTTGTGTCCCTTGTGTTGCGAGTTCGTCAAGCTAGCTTAGAGATCGCGAAGCGCGAGAGGGCGTGATCTGTGAGGGAGAGATCTTCGCGCGCACCCCAGGGTTCAAACCTTAAGGGTTTTGCCGGAACCCGAGATCCGACATCCAACTCCTACGACATATTTGACTCACAAAATGAAGGAATTGGAAGATGCTTCATGGCTAAAGGCCCTAAGGTATCACACCCCGAGTATGTTGACTTCAATAGTGATGAAGATGATTTGCTAGGTGATGATGATTTACTTGTTGACAACGCTAGTGATGATAACCATGATGAACTTGCTAATAATCATGATAATCAAGATGAAATGAATGACAATGATAAGAAGGAGATTGAGCGTCTAACTAAAGAACTAAACACCCTTAAGTTAGCTCATGAAACAACTCTAGAGGATCATCGAGAGCTCTTAAGAACTCATGAGAAGCTACGCTTCGAAAAGCTAAATTTAGAGCAAGAGCATGGGTTTGTAAAATCTATCAATGATGATCTTCGAAAGAAGAGTTCTTCTTACATTGCCAAGCGTTTACTCTTGTCTACTTATATGCCACAAGTAAAATCTAGCAACAAGTGCAAGAAAGATTCTTCCTCTAGTAGTAACAATAACCATGCTAAATCCAATATTGTTGCTTCTAGTAGTTCTCTTGATTCCACTAATGATTCTCTTAGCCAAGTTACACTTGATCAAGAAAATAACTTATTGAAGGGAATTAAAGAGAAAGATGTTTACAAGAGCCTTGCCGAAAGCAAACAATTTGAGGAAATTGTACGGAAGCAAGGAAGGCACCAGAAGAATCAAGGTGTTGGTTTTGAACGTAAGTTCAATGCCAATGGAGTTGAGTGGGACGAAGATCAATACCCCAATACAAAGTTTGTTCCTCAACAAAAGAAGTATGATCCAATTTCTTTCAAGGAACACAAGCTCAAGATGATCTTCCACCACAAGACCACAAGCTCAAAGGTAAGGACAAGCTTCAAGAAGAGATTGATTCATTTGAAGAAGCTCCTAAGGCCATGGTCAACTGGGTTCCAAGACTATGTCAAGTTCTACTTAATTAAGTACGACTACAACTCCAAGGATTCCCATCAAGTTGATGTGGATCCCAAAGAAGAAGAACTAGAGTGTTCTCGAGGGTGACTCAGCCAACATACTTCACTCATATTCATTTTGGCAAGGACATGTGCAATCAACTTCCATATCTTGCACTAGTTCATGGAGTCACAAACCTTCTTGTTGGTAAGACAAGGGACAAGGTAACCTAATGCTTTCATGGACATCATCTTATGTGTGTTTCACTCTATGTCTATGGATATCCTTGTATGTTCCTTGTGGGACTAACCCATGTAGGTATTGAAAGGGAAACACACTCCAATGGATTGCTCCAAAAGATCTACATCAACATTGATCATCCACATCTTCACTATCTACATGAAGTCATCATCGACAAAACCCAAGGTTAGTTCATCCCTCTTAGGGGGGATATCACATCTAGGGGGAGCTTTGGTCTAAGAATTGAGCTAAAGCAACTCTAATGGTGCGAAGACAACAATGCTTTATGTAAAAGTGGTAACCCCACTTGTGCTTAAACGATGAGTATGACCTATGATCAAATATTCTCATTTGACTCCTCAGTCAATATACTCATATATAGATGACCTAGTCATCCCCAATTGCTTGTTAGATGCTGGAGTGTATGTACATGCTTTGTCCCATGTTTTATTTGCTATCTTATTGTGTGAGCGTGTTGGTTGCATAATTTTCTCCATTCAAGGACATCCATTTGTAGTTTTGATTGTTTGGTTTTTATTGGCAAAATGGATGGACAAGAATGCCTAAGAACCCTCTCTAGCTATCTATGCTCTTCTTGTCTCAAATTCTATTCATGCTACACACAAAATTAGAACAAGTCTTTTTCGGACCCTCCGGGTGAGGAGCACTCAGAGCCACCGATCCGTCAAAGGCTAACTTCCAAAACCTTCTAATGCATTTCGGCCCGACCAACCATTCCAACTCGGTCTGACCGAATGCAATAGACTGATCAAGGTTTTTCTATCTCGGTGCTACCTTTTAGATCCACTCCGTCTCACCGAGTTGCTGTAATTGCCCGCAGTTTCGCATCTCGGTGCAACCGATTAGATCCATTTGGTGCCATCGATAGCGCCTAGGTATATATACCTCGTGTACCCGTACGGTTGAAAAGTTCTTCAAACCGCATGAGCTCGCGCCCCAGTACTGCCACCCTTGGACTCTGGATCGTCACCGTCTCCACCAGTGCGCCTCTGCCGCTGGTCTCCGCCGCCATCAACGGATTTCTTCACTGCCATTGCCACCATAGCGAACCACCACCAAGTTAGGGTATGGTTCGACCCTTTGTGCTATTCCATTACTCCGATTCAATGCACAAAGCAAATGCCTACTTTCTTGCCATGATTGAAAGCTTCTTATCCACATAAATAATCCTCTAGATTAGATTTGATGCAAAATATTAGGGTTAGTTTCCACCGAACCCATCTCGGACCGTCCGATCTGAAGTTTTCGGTCACACGGACTGGCTCAGGCCATTGCACTAAGTACAACTCGGTCTGTCCGAAGTGTACTGATCAGTGAGACAAAAGGCAATTTCACAGTGAAACCCTAGCATCTCGGAGTCACCGAACTGCGTCTTGGTCTGACCAAAACTGCATGTTTAGACTCTATTACTGCTTCGGTGTCATCGAGATTATCAACTCGGTAGCTCCAAAATGCTTTCTGTAGAAAACTAAAGTTAAGATTTTGAATCAATTTTTTGCAAAAACCAGCAGTATTTTGTGATGCTCATCTAATCTACCCACACCCATCTATTCACATGGTCAGTTGTAGAGATGTTAGATGCCAGTGACAGCCAGAGCTTGTCTGAAGAGCAAGGCAACCTCAGTGAGGGCACTAGTCCCTCTGTTAGCTGTGATGAGGGAAGGAGAAGCAATCCCAGGAATTTTCCTAAGGCAGCTACCAGACATAGAAAGAAGAGGAATTCTGAAAGTGAAGATGAGGACTTTGTGATTGAGGAGGAAGTGACCTCCAAGAAGAAAGTGGTGAAGAAAGAATATGTCGGAGTAAATGACCATGGGTAGCCTCATCAGTCTCCCCTGGTATTTCAAAACATCGGACCGACTGCGCCCCTCAAGCGTCAAAGACAAAGCGCCGCCTTCTTGGGGCCGGCTGGTTCATGCGGGCGGCTGCCAGAGGCCGGCGAACTCTAGAAGGCAGCTTCGAATCAGGCCGACTCCTAGCAGGCGGCCTCCAGAGAGGCCGCCTCCTCGCAGGCGGCCCCTCGTGCCCTCAAAGTTTGCACCCACATAAACATGACTAGACGGGGCGTGGCTACAGTGCGGCCTGCCACCCCTGATTCCCGGGCCGAGCGTGGCCACCGTGCGGCGTACTGGGCAGGCATCCCTCACCCGGCGCGGCACTGTTGCCATGCAGCCCATGACATCATCCATGGCAGAGAGGGCCATGCTCCCACGACGGGCTGTCGGTACGGCCCACTGGCGACGGGCCCCACCTGTATGTGAGAATCTGGAAGACGGCGAGCCCTGACCAGTGGGCTCTGAGGGGGGGCGACTCATGATCAGGCGGCCTTCCCTTCCCTCGAAGTCTGTGCGCCATTAACCAGAAGAGACATGGAGTGGCTACAGTGATCTCCCACCAGGCGGCGGGACTGTAGCCACACCTTCCCCAAAAAAGAAAGCATCATCAGCAACACGGCTACAGTACTAAGTAGCCGGCAAGACCCGTAAGCGGCGGGCGCGGCGTGTCGGCTAAGTACAAGACAGCCGGCGGGTCCCACCAGGCGGCGGGCCCCAGTTGCCGGCGGAGAAGCCGGCGACCATAGACACTCACAGCCGGGTCCTACACCCGGCTAGATTACCTTTGTACCCATGGAAGGTAGGCCTATATAACCCCCCAGGGCACCCATGCAAAGGGTTCAGCCCTTGAGATACTCACACACACCACGTAGAGAGAGGAGAGAGCTAGCCTTGCCCTTCCTCCTCCTCTAGCAAACAGCTCAAGGAGCACTTGTAGCTACTTGTTGATTTAGTGATCATGCGGAGACCCCGCAGAGCAGGACTAGGGGCGTTATCTCCTAGGAGAGCCCCAAATCTGGGTAAAGTGCGTCGGCGTATGTGTCTACGCCTCATCCCGCTTTCAGGCACCGGCGATGTCTTACTAGTTCCCACCATGATAAGCCATCCCTTGGCATATGTCGCACCAAACCCCCGACATTTGGCACCCACCGTGGGGCTAAGAGCACCGTCGTCCGGAGATCTGTTCTGGATGGGAACCTTGTTCCTCCCTAGCGAGCGCAGCCAGCCCGGCACGCCCGATGGCGTTTGTGCCGGCACGCTGTGTGGCGCAGAGCTTGCCTGCGCAGCGGCTGGCCTCACTGACCTTGTTGGCGAGATCCGCCTCTCCGACGAGCCCGCACCAGGCGCGGGTGCAGCCAGCTCCGAGAGCTGCCTCGTCGATCTCCTTGACAAGCTCGACATTGCCAACGAGCCCGCCTCCGACCTAGAGTCGATCGGCTCCACTGACCTGATGTTTGTCGATTCCGACACGACATCGCTTGACGCCTTCCCCACCAACGTGGTGGTCATCGATGACCCTCTCCCTCGCGCCGATAGCGGCGGCAGCACCGTCACGGAGGTGCTCGTCATCAGCCACGACGGAGCTTCTGGTGGCGGCGCCCAAGACCCGCTTGAAGCGGCGCTACGAGACCTGTCTGCACCCATCGCAAAAGATGATGACGCCGAGACGCTGGAAGCCCGCCGCGTTTTGCTCGTCGAGAGCGCCAAGAAGTTGGCCACCATGAGACGCCTCTCAGAGGCCTACCAGCGTGAGATTGACCGCGTTGCGGGCGGCACGTCGGCTGCTGGCGGGCCCAGCCGCATCGGCACGGTCCGGCAGCGCGGCGCTGCGGTCGCCAGCATATTCGGGGTAGACCGCCCTGTCTACGCCATGCCCGCGGAGAACATACGAGCCGCCCAGGCGGCTGCTGATGAGCTAGACCACCTCGAGGGCGACGAGCGTCGCTGCATGATGGAGCGTGTTCAGCAGCTCATTGACGTGGCTGCTGCGCAACAAGAAGCCGGCTGCCGCGCAGAAAGACCCGGCCAGCGGGTTGAGAACTCGCCGCCTCGCTGAGAGCAAGGCGCGACCTCCCGGACGCCGTCAGGCGGCGCCCGTGACAAACGAGACAAAGACCTGGCTGCTAGCCGCAGCCACACACGCCTCACCATCGAGCGCGACCAAGATGGCCGCCCGCGAGCAGTGGAACGACGGGACGACTATCCGCCTCCTCCTCCTTGGAGGGAGAGGCGCGCTTCCCCGCCGCCTGTTGAGCACCCGACACTCGGCGACCGGCTGGGCCGCCAGGAAGGAGTCGGAGAGAACGACGCGCGCCACCGGATCGACCGCCTTGCTAGGTCCCAAGCGCTAGAAGAAGAAGATGCGTTGGGCCCGCCTTGTTTCGGCCCCCGCATACGCGACGAGCCCTTCCCCAAAGGGTTCTCGCTCCCACGAGACACGCCCAAATACAATGGATCCGTGAATCCAGAAGATTGGCTGGTTGACTACTCCATGGCCACCAGCATAGCAAATAGCAACAAGCGTGTCGCCATGAAGTACGTTCCGCTCATGCTCCAGGGCACGGCCCAAATGTGGCTGAACAGCCTGAAGCCCCGCAGCATCAACAGCTGGGTAGATTTCACTGAGGTCTTCCTCCGCAACTTCACCAGCACCTACAAGCGGCCGCGCAAGCCCCGCCAGCTCTCGCTGTGCGTTCAAGGCCCTGACGAGTCCACCCGCGACTACTTGACGCGGTGGGCGGAACTGCGCAACTCCCGCGAAGGGGTGCACGAGTGTCGGTGTTCTGGGAACGGGGGTCCCCAGACTTGCCTGCCTACAGCCCACGACATGGCTCCACTCGGGGCCCAGTACGGCCTGTCATCACCAACAAACGCTCAAGACCCTCGCGAGGGGCCAAGCCTCGCGAGCCGGACGACACAAGACCTCCTCGGGAGCAGCTTCACCAAGCTAGCTCGCGAGGGGCGAAGAGATCAGGGCAAGGTGAACCTCGCGAGGTTCCAATGACGTAAGCCATGACGACCAAGACCAGCGGGCGCCAGGTGAGCGCTAGCGCGCACAATCTCCTCGTTTCCTCTTTGGTGCTACGGAGGCAAGCGCAGGCGAGGAGTACCGAGGCGTCGGGCAAAGGTTTCCATATCGGTGCAACAAGACCAAGACCAGCAGGACGACAAGACGGAGGTCACCATGGAGCCCAAGACGGTGTCACCACCAGAGCCTTTGGCAGGCAAAGACCACCTTTAGTCAGGATAGCTTGTACTAGTTGTCCCCCTTCAAATTGGTCGCTGTGGCATCCCATCCCGCTCAATATTTGGGAACAGGGCCAGGCCTCTATAAATAGGACTAGCCACCATAGTAGGAGGAGGGGGATCTGGGACTGGATCCACTCCGTCCTTACATCCACCAAGCACAAGAACACCTCTCCTCAGGAGGCTGTTCTTCCCCCTGTATTGTTCAACCTCAGCCCAAGAGGCAATCTGCCACACCACACTGCAGTAGGGTATTACACCACAACGGTGGCCCGAACCAGTATAAATCTCGTGCCTCTTGTGTTGCGGGTGCGTCGAGCTAGGCTTTGAGATCGAGGTGAGGCTGAGGGCGTGATTAGGTAGGGGAAATCTTCGTGCGCACCCTAGTGTTCGAACCTCAAGGGTTTTTCCAGAACCGGAAATCCGACATTTGGCGCGACAGGTAGGGGTGCGCCGAAGCTTTCCTTCCGTCAATCCGTGTCCCGTCGCTTCGTCGCATCCATGGCGGACGCTCACCGAGCTCGCGCTGAGCGCCGGGCCGCCCTCGCCGCCCGCGTTGCTCAGACGGCGCCCGTCGGCGGGCCTCCCCATCGTTCTCCGTCGCCTGCCGCCGACGCCGCCACTGGCCCGGCGGGAAACAAGTAGAAAGCGTCCTCGCTGCACCCCTCGGTGCGGCGGGACGGCCGCACCGCCACTCCATTGTTGACCCCGGCCGGCTCGTCGTCTCACGCTCGTCGTGCTCCCATAGATGCGCAGGCCGCGCTGCTCATGGCACGCGAAATCCTGCGCTACCGCCCCGTCAACGACCTCTACGAGGACTGGCTGGACCGCGTCGCCGAGCTCGTCAGCGCCGCAGGGGGCTCCCCTGCGCCATTCCTCTCGGTGCCTCGCCCTCCGCCAGCTGCGGGCGACGTGGCTCATGGAGCGCCGCCACCACCACCTCCGCACCAAGACGGCGTCCTGGTGACAAGGCATGTGGCCCCCCGGCGCAACCCACCGCGTCGGGCGCCCGTGCGCGAAGAAGGAAGCTGCCAAGAAGTTCCCCGTCCGCGAGAGACCGCTCCCGCGCTCCCGGCGCCACTGCGACAAGACCGCGCGCCGCCTGGAGCGGCGGTGCGCGGGCATCAAGGGCAGGCTCCACATCAGCAAAGGGTCTTGGTGGCCACCGCGGGCTGCCGCGCCTTCACTCCTGAGCTGCGTAGCGTCGCATGGCCAGGCAAGTTCATGCCCGACCTGCCTCCACGCTATGACGGCACCCCCGACCCCGCGGAGTTCCTACAGCTCTAGGAGCTGAGCATCGAGGCGGCCAACGGCGACGAAAAAGTCATGGCAAACTGGTTCCCCATGGCTCTCTAGGATGGCGCTCGTTCGTGGCTCCTGAACCTGCCCCCGGGCTCCATCTCCTCCTGGAACGAGATGCACGACCGCTTCATTGCCAACTTCTAGGGCACTCGCGACCGCCCTCCGACCGCGGGTAACCTGCGCCGCATCAAGCAGCGGCCAGGGGAGACCCTCCAGAAGTACATCCAGCGCTTCAACAACGTTTGCCTCAAGATCCCCAAGGTGACGGATGAGCCAATCATCTCCGCGTTTTCTGATGGCGACCGCGACGTCAAGATGAAGGAGGAGCTTGCCATTCATGAGGAGCTATGCACGTCCTTGGAGTTGTTCAACCTGGCGACCAAGTGCGCAAGGGCTGAGGAAGGGTGCCTTTCCCTCCTCGAGCTCCCAGCTGCCGACCTGGAGGAGAAGAAAGCCAAGGCCAAGGACGTGAAGCGCAAGGGAGTGGCCGTACTCGCGGCGGAGCCAGACACAAAGCGCGGCCGGGACCAGCCCGAGTCATCCAAGAGCAGCCGACCATTCTACGCCTTCCACAACGTTCACAGCCACAACACCAACGACTGTCAAGAGCTCAGGGCCATTCAAGATGGACGCCTCGGTCGATGCCCCGAGCACAACGACCGAGGCTACGGCCGAGGAGGAGGACGTTGCGGAGGACGCTGGGACGACCGTGGCCCTCGCCAGAAGTGGCGTGACCGGCCTCGTGAGGACCACTGGCAAGATCAGCCTCGCGAAGGCGCCTGGAAGGATCAGCCTCGCGAGGACCGCCCCCAGGGCAACGCTGGTCTTCCTCCGCTGCCGCCACCACCAAGAAGGAACGACGACCACCATCAGGACGAGGGGGCTGGGGGGCCTCCAGGAGCCGCGGGCTATCGCCTGCATCTTGGGCGGAGCTCAAGCCCCAGCCTCTCAGCGAATCTTCAAGCAGTTTGCTCGCGAGGTGAACGCAGTCCTCTCCAGGCTCGAGGCCACACGCCCGCTTAGGTGGTCCAAGTGCGCAATCACCTTCAGTTCGGCAGATCAGCTCAAGTGCGCAGCCACCGCTGGCACCCTCCCGATGCTTTGCTCACCTGTCATCAGCAACGTACAAGTCACCAAGACTCTCATCGACGGCGGCGCAGGGCTTAACGTCCTGTCCGTCGAGACGTTCGACAGCCTCCAAGGGCCATATGATCAGCTATAGCCTACCAAGCCTTTCTCAGGAGTGGCTGACGGCTCCACCACCCCAATCAGGCAGATCCGCCTTCCTGTCACCTTCGGCCAACACAACAACTACCGCACCGAGCTCATCAACTTCGATGTCGCCCACATCCGTCTGCCATACAATGCCATCCTCGGGTATTCGGCCCTGGCCAATTTCATGGCAGTGACACACCATGGCTACAACATCCTCAAGATGCTAGGAAGCGACGGGATCATCACAGTCCCCTGCGAAGAAAGAGATGCGGTGTGCTCCCTCGAGTGCGCCTTCCAAGCAGCATCAATCGAAGACCTCGACAACAATGCAGCACAGCACCCTCCTGAGGTCGCCCCTAAGAAGAAGAAGCAGCTACTCCGCACAGGGCCTCAGGAGAGCGGCGCCGCAAGTGGTGCCACGTCAGGATCGGCGCCCGCGCCTGGGGCGTCCCCCTCCCTTGCATAGGAAGGCGCGCCCGGCGCCCCCCTCGGGCAGGGCTCGGGGGCTCTCTTCTGGAGGGCCTTCGACCTTGCCAACATCACGAGGGAGGCGCTCGGGCACCACGTGGAGGCGTGCTTCGCAGCATGTTTCCATCAGGAGGACACCGGATGAGGAACGCCCGACACTCAGGAGTTCATTGCCAAGACCACTAAGGAACTGCAGGATGCGAGAGCCATGCGCGGCGACTGCCGCTCACCTGGCGCGACTCCCCACCCAGGCGAGGATGGCGGGCTACGCGTCTGCATCGACATCCCAGGGCTCAACAGGACCGCATCTCAGGAGCTTTTCTGGCCTTCGTGCGTGGGATGCTGCGAGGGCCCGCCTCACAGCTCCGTTCGCATGCCTTTTGGCCTGCCGAGCGTGGCGTCAACCTTCCAGCGCAACTTGTGGAGCATCCTGGCGGCTCAGGAGGCCAGGCATCACGCGGTCCTGGCGGAGACGGAGACGGTCCTCAAGGAACCGCCTGGACCCCCAGAGCCTCCCGAGGCTCAAGGCCCCGGTGGCTCGTGAGGAGCAACCCCTTCATCACGCGTCTTCAGCTGCCTCAACACCCCTTCGACAACAGAACCAGGTGACATCTTCTAAGTTTATTTAGCTGGGAGCGCCCCTCGGGCTGCATCATTCCCAGGTCGTGTGGCTCCGTCCCTGCGGCGTGTATCCCCTTTTTATGTCTTTAGCTTACCTTGCTAGGGGAGCCCCTCGGGCCGCATCATCTCCAAGCCGCTCGGGTCTGACCCAGTGAGGTGTATCGTTTTTTCATTTACCTGAGCAAGTTTGCTTCTCGTGCTTAACCTATATGTGATTGTCACCTGCTTGATTGTCACCTACCACGGGAGCTGTTCACGCTGGCACGGCGCTTGTGCTTGGGTCCGTCCCTGCAACGTCGATAAATCTGAGCGGTCGAGCTCTGACCCGCGGCACGTCCCGCGCGCGTCACCTCACCAGGCCCTCAGTGCCTTCATTCTCTTACAAAGCGACTAGTGGTCGGCCAGCAATTATAATGGCAATCTGTGCCCCTCCTCGCACTGACTTCCAGGAACCTCCCAAGGACAACAGCGGGCGGTACCGTGGGCTCCCTCTTCTCCCATTCGATTCGCTTGCATGTTAAAAGGGGGGCTCCTGAGCATCGTGACTCAGGAGCTCCTACTGGCTCTCCAGCCCTCACCCCCTGGCCTTGACCACGGCATCGCGACCTGGCATACCAGCGGCGGCTGAGCTCGCTCGAGGGCTGGGACCTGAGGACGTAGAGCACGAAGGAGAGCGTGGGGAAGAAGGGGAAGATCGCATGGGCCTAACCTAGCTGTGCCACGGCCGCCAACGCACGGGTCTGGCGCAACGCAAGGAAACGACTCCAGACTGCCAAGATAAGTTTCACGCTCGGACCAACCAATCGCCACGACACGGGATTCTCACTTGCTGCAACCCTGCCACGGCAACGTCTCCTCCCTTTGTTACCTCTTGGTGGCCGCTTGCGTGCTAAAGGGGACCTCCTGAGCATCGCATCTCAGGAGCTCTTACTGGACCTCGGGCCGCTCACCTCCTGGCCTTGACCATGGCATCGCGACCTGGCATACCAGCGACGGCTGCAGCCTGCCTGGGGAACGGGACTTGTCAGCGTAGAGCACCAAGCCGTCGCGAGGGTAGAAAGGGAAGACTAAGCCGAAACAGGACACGCGCTCGCATAATTTCATAATAAGGATAATGTCAACAAAAGACACTACAGGTTCTGTACACGCCCCCACGGGGTTCGCTTCAATTCCTCGCAGGGAACAAAAGAAAGGAAATTCAAGGAGCCCTATCTACACACGCGAGCGCAGCCGACGCCATCATCAATAGTGGGCCCTAGGAGGCCGGCGCCAACCCCATCCAGATCGGCGACGGCGACGGCCGGACGCTGCGGCCTTGCTCCGG
This sequence comes from Triticum aestivum, assembly GCF_018294505.1. Taxonomy (NCBI): domain Eukaryota; kingdom Viridiplantae; phylum Streptophyta; class Magnoliopsida; order Poales; family Poaceae; genus Triticum; species Triticum aestivum. The sequence continues at coordinate 313,631,343 of NC_057805.1, forward strand.
GCGCGGCGAGAGCTCGGAGGCACGTAGCTGTCGTCGCTCGTCTCCGGAGTCTCGTAGGGCTTGGGAGAGTCGCTGGACTCCCAAGCGTTGCTGCTGCTGCTAGAGGAACCGTCGGTGAGGCAGTCCTGACGGCCCTGTCCGGGGCAGCACTCCAAGCGGCGGCCTTCCGTGTCGAAGACCTTGAAGAACATCATGCAGGCGCCATCGTACCTGAAGTGGATGGTGAGGGCGCCTTCCGTGTGGCAAACCCGGGCAACCTGGCGCAACCACGGGTCATGAAGATCTTGCCCGGGGAGATGGCTTCCACTTCCGCTCCGGTCGTCGGGGCATCGCAGTCGGCGTGCTGCAGCCATAGCTCAAGGGGCCCCCTCGGCGGCATCTTGGCGGAAAAAAACTGGGGGAAGCGGATCCAAGTGCGCGGGGGCATCGCCGCCCACAGCATGAGTTCGTGCGAGGAGTCCATGGCGTGGCTCCCTGGGGCGACGGCGTGCGCCACCGTGGCGCGGCGACCACGGCCGCGGCGTGAGCGGTGCCGCTCGCTGCCTCTTCCTCCTGAGCCCATGGCTTGGGCGTATGAAGGCAGCGGGTACCCAGGAGGTGGCCGCTCGTACCAAGGCCTTGTCACCTCCTGCCTCACGACTACGTCATGGCGGTGGACCGGCCTCTTCTTCGGTGAAGCGTCCTGGGCTCGTCGCGGGGAGTTTTTCCCTTCTCCGCGGTCGAGAATCTTCGGATTGGCGCCAAGGTGTCGCTACTAGCTATGGAGCAAGGGAGAAGAAGCGAGCGGAGCAGGAAGAGATGGGTGACGGGGGCTCCACCCCCTCCCCATTTATAGCAGGAGAAGGCCAACCGTCGACCACCACGATCACAGGTAATGATGGTTTTTTCCTTGCATGCAGCAAGGACTCGTCAAGTCGGGCAGTTGCCGGGGCAGCATGGCGAAGCGGAGACGCCCACATCCAATCAATCGCCACGCGTTGACCAAGGCCGCAGGCTGTTGGGGCCCGCGGCGCTCTGCACTTGCCCTTTGGCTTCGCCTCGAAGCCAAGTCTGAGCGCACCTTGGGCCCGGGGGCTACTGTCGGCATTCTGGGAACGGGGGTCCCCAGACTTGCCTGCCTGCGGCCCACGACGTGGCTCCTCTCGCGGCCCAGTACGGCCCATCTTCACCAAAAAACGCTCAAGACCCTCGCGAGGGGCCAAGCCTCGCGAGGCGGACGACACAAGACCTCCTTGGGAGCAGCTTCACCAAGCTAGCTCGCGAGGGGCGGAGAGATCAAGGCAAGGCGAACCTCGCGAGGTTCCAATGACGTAAGACATGATGACCAAGACTAGGTGGGCGCCAGCGCGCACAGTGTCCTCGTTTCCTCTTTGGTGCTTAGGAGGCAAGCGCTGGCGAGGAGTACCGAGGCATCGGGCAAAGGTTTCCATATCGGTGCAACAAGATCAAGGCCAGCAGGACGGCGGGACGGAGGTCACCCTAGAGCCCAAGATGGCGTCACCACCAGAGCCTTTGGCAGGCGAAGACCACCTTTAGTCAGGATAGCTTGTACTAGATGTCCCCCTTCAAATTAGCCGTTGTGGCATCCCTTCCCGCTCAATATTTGGGAAGAGAACCAGGCCTATATAAATAGGACTAGCCACCATATTAGGAGGAGGGGGATCTGAGACTGGATCCACTCCATCCTCACATCCACCAAGCACGAGAACACCTCTCCTCAGGAGGCTATTCTCCCCCCTGTACTGTTCATCCTCAGCCCAAGAGGCAATCCACCACACCACACTGGAGTAGGGTATTACACCACAATGGTGGCCTGAACCAGTATAAATCTCGTGTCTCTTGTGTTGCGGGTTCGTCGAGCTAGGCTTTGAGATCGCAGTGAGGCTGAGGGCGTGATTAGGTAGGGGAATCTTCGTGCGCACCCCAGTGTTCGAACCTCAAGGGTTTTGCCGGAACCCGAAATCCGACAACGAGGTGCAGGCCATAGAGTACTTCACCGCCGGGTGCCGAGAAGGCACCCTCCTCAAGCATCGACTCTTCTGCGACGAGCCGGCTACGCTCGACGAGGTGCTGATCATAGCAGACAAGTACGCCACTGTCGACTCCTCCATGAACAAGGTGCTCCCTCCGGCTCCTAGAACACCGGCTGGCGACTCCAGTTGGCGCCAGCAACAGAGCGACAACAAGCGCAAGGCCCCAATGCTGGCTTCCACCAGCTGGCAGGTGGCAACAGTCGAAGACCAGCAACCAGAGGGGCAACCCTTACCCAAGTGTTCGAAAGGCGGCAAGTTGTCTTGGCTGCTCGCTTTCTCCTATGAGCAAACCCTCGATGCCCCCTGCAAGTTGCACAGCGGCACGAAGTCGTCCAACCACACCACCCGGAAGTGCCATTGGCTCACCCGAATCTCCAAAGGTGAAGGACTGCTGCCTCCCCCACCTGCTGGCTAGCCGCCGCCGCCTCCCCAGCAGCTCGCCCAGCAATCGGCGCCATCCAAGATGAATTTCCTGAAGAGCGCGGAGCCTACGTTGTCTTCACCAGCCAGGTTGACGATAAGCGCAGGCGGTGTCAGCAACACCAAGAGGTTAACGCTGTCGCCACTGAAGTCCCAGAATACATGCACTGGTCCGAGAAGCCCATCAACTGGAGCTGAGCTGACCACCCAGAAGTGATGCCTTCCCCGGGTTCTTATGCCCTGGTATTGGATGCTACCTTTGCAACAAAGAGGCGAGCTACTCGTTTCTCCCGAGTCCAGATAGATGGCGGTAGCAGCATCAACATCCTTTATCGCGATACCATGGAGAAGTTGAGCATCAAAGCGAAGCGGCTCCAGCCCAGCCAGACTTTCTTCCACGGTATTGTACCCGGCCTTTCCTGCTCACCAATCGGCAAGATCAAGATAGATGTCCTCTTTAGAGACAAGAATCATTTTCGTTGTGAAGCAATTTGGTTTGAGGTAGTAGACCTAGAGAGCCCTTATCATGCACTGCTTGGCCGACTTGCTCTGGCCAAGTTCATGGCAGTTCCACACTATGCCTACCTCAAGATGAAGATGCCAGGAACTAAGGGCATTATCACCATAGCTGGAGACTACAAGAAGTCGGCCGATTGTGCTGTAGCCAGTAGCTGGTTGGCCGAGTCCCTGGTGATCGCCGCTGATAAGAAGCTCATGGACCGGGTGGTAGCCATGGCCAGCAAGCAGCCGGACCTGTCACCAGAACCCAAAGAGTCAGAGACCCAGGGCTCTTTCCAGCCAGCCAAAGAAACAAAGAAGATTTCCTTGGACCCTGAACACCTGGAGACGCACGCTGTCATAGGTGCTAACCTAGATAGCAAATAGGAAAGTGAGCCCGTCGATTTCCTCCCTGAGAATCGGGATATCTTTGCATGGTCTCCCAAAGACATGTCGGGTGTTCCGACGGATTTCGCCAAGCACAAGCTACATGTCAGAGCAGATGCCAAACCAGTCAGATAACCCCTCCACCGACTGTCGGAAGAAAAAAGAGTAATTGTTGATTAAGAGATAGCCCGACTCCTAGCAGCCGGCTTCATCATGGAAGTGTTTTTTCCAGAATGGCTAGCCAACCTAGTCCTTGTGCTAAAGAAGAACAGCAAGTGGCACATGTGCATTGATTACACCAGTCTCAACAAAGCCTGCCCGAAGGACCCATCTGCTTTGCCTCGTATTGACCAAGTGATTGACTCCACAGCCAGATGCGAGCTGTTGAGTTTCTTGGATACCTACTCAGGACATCACCAGATCAAGCTGAACCCGGCCGACCGCCTGAAGACCGCCTTCATCACACCATTCGGGGCCTTCTGCTACCTAACCATGACATTCGGCTTGAGAAATGCTGGTGCCACGTTTCAGCGTTGCATGCAGAAGTGCCTCCTCAAGCAGCTCGGCAGAAATGCCCACGTCTGTGTAGACCATATTGTGGTGAAAACGGAGAAGCGTGGCATGCTCCTGGAAGATCTCAAGGAAACTTCTGACAATCTGTCGATTTCAAATCAAGCTCAACCCGGAGAAGTGTGTGTTCAGAGTACCAGCCGGCCAGCTCCTTGGTTTCTTGGTCTCCGAACGCAGCATTGAGTGCAACCCTGTCAAGATCAAGGCCACCGAGAGGATGGAGATACCCACCCAACTACGAGACGTCCAGAAGTTCACCGGCTGCTTGGCATCCATCAGCCGCTTCATCAGTCGGCTGGGCGAGAAGGCTCTTCCCTGTACCAGCTCATGAAGAAGACCACTCATTTCGAGTGGAATGACAAGGCGGATGAAGCTTTTCTCCAGTTGAAGAAGATGTAGACCACGCCGCCTGTTCTGGCCGCTCCGGCTGCTAAGGAGCCCATGCTCGTCTACATCGTCGCCACCAGTCGGGTGGTTAGCACGGTCGTGGTGGTGGACCACAAAGAGGACGCAGAGCACTGCCGGTCCAGAGGCCTGTGTACTATTTGAGCGAGGTGTTGTCAGCCGCAAAGCAGAATTACCCTCATTACCAGAAGATGTGCTACGACATGCATTTTTCCGCCAAGAAGCTGAAGCCGTACTTTCAAGAGCACCCAATCATGGTTGTCTGCACTGCTCCACTTGCTGAGATCATCGGAAGCCGAGATGCTTCTGGCCGAGTGGCCAAGTGGGCCATCGAGCTGGCCCCCTACACCATCTTCTACCAGCCACGCACCGCCATCAAGTCCCAACCTCTGGCTGACTTTCTCGTCGACTGGGCCGAGACCCAGTACCTGCCGCCAGCTCCAGACTCAACTCATTGGCGGATGCACTTCGATGGCTCGAAGATGCGCACCGGTTTGGGAGCCGGCATCGTCCTCACCTCTCCCAAAGGCGACAAGCTCAGATATACATTGCAAATCCACTTTGCCGCCTCCAACAACGTGGCCGAGTATGAGGCGCTCATACACGGGCTCAGGCTGGCCAAAGAACTCGGCATCCGCCGGATCCTGTGCTACGGCGAATCAGATTTGGTGGTCCAACAGTCGTCTGGCGACTGGGACGCCAAGGATGCAAACATGGCGAGCTACCGCTTCCTTGTCCAGCAGCTCAGCGGATACTTTGAAGGGTGTGAGTTCCTTCACGTGCCACGGAACGACAACGAGCAAGCTGATGCCCTAGCATGAATCGGCTCCACCCGTCAAGCAATTCCAGCCGGCGTCTCCCTTCAGTGCCTCCGCAAGCCGTCTATCAAGCCCTCGCCAGAATCAAACTCCATCTTCGTGTCGGCTACTCCTAGAACAGTCGGATCCGACTTGGGGACCTCAGCAGTCGGCCCGGGGACTTCGGCCGGCGGCTCGGGGACTGCTGCACTTGCAACCGGCCCCGGGACTTCAGAGCCCGGCCCGAGGATTGCACCTGCCGGCCCCGGGACTTCGCAACCCGGCTCGGGGACTTCAACAATGCAGCAAGCAGCGGCCGACTCCAACCTGCCACCCCCCAACCCAACCGCCCTAGTACAAGTAGCTGTGGTAGCAGTAGAAGAAATTCAAGCACCATCATGGGCACAACCCATCCTCAAGTTTCTGGCGAACAAGGAGCTGCCGGCCGATGAGATCTCGGCCCGGCAAGTGCAGCGACGGGCAGGAGCCTACACGATAGTAAACAGAGAGCTTGTCAGACGCAGTGTGAATGGGGTTTTCCAGCGCTGCGTGGAACCAGAGAAAGGTCAAGCAACCCTCAAAGATATCCACCAAGGCGAGTGCGGCCACCACACGGCCTCCAGATCCCTTGTGGCCAAGGCTTTTCGCCATGGTTTCTTCTGGCCGACTGCTTTAGAGGACGCCAAAGACTTGGTCAAGCATTGCAAGGGATGCCAGAAATTCAGCTCCAAGCAACTCCTGCCGGCTTCCACACTCAAAACCATCCCTCTCACCTGGCCCTTCGCCGTGTGGGGGATGGACATGGTGGGACCATTCAAGACAGCACGCGGCGGCATGACCCATTTGCTTGTCGCCGTGGACAAATTCACCAAGTGGATCGAAGCAAAGCCGATCAAGAAACTCAATGGTCCGACTGTTGTGACCTTCGTCGCAGACATTACCGTCCGGTACGGCATACCACACAGTGTCATCACCGACAATGGCACCAACTTTGCCAAAGGCGCCTTGGCCCATTTCTACGCGACGCAAGGCATCCGGTTGGACTTAGCGTCTGTTGCCCATCCGCAGTCAAACGACCAAGTCGAGCGAGCAAACGGCCTTATTTTGTCCGGCATCAAGCCCCGACTGGTCGAGCCACAGGAGTGCTCGGCCGGCTGCTGGATCGACGAGCTGCCGGCTGTCCTCTGGAGCCTCCGCACTACTCCGAACAAGTCAACCGGCTTCACTCCATTCTTTCTCGTATATGGTGCCGAGGCTGTCATCCCAACCGACATTGAGTTTGACTCGCCTTGCGTCACCATGTACATGGAGGCGGAGGCGAAGGAAGCACGAGAAGACGGCGTCGATCTGCTGGAAGAAGGCCAGGTGTTGGCACTCAGCTGGTCCGCCATCTACCAGCAGAGCCTACGCCGATACCACAACCGGAAGGTCAAGCCCAGATCCTTCCAAGAGGGAGACCTTGTGCTCCGGCTGATCCAGCGAACAGCCGGTCAGCACAAGCTCTCAGCCCCTTGGGAAGGCCCCTTAATCATCAGCGAAGCTTTGGGCAACGACTCCTACTACCTCATCGATGCACAGAAGCCCAGAGCATGAAAGAGAGATGACTCCGGCAAGGAGTCGGAGCGCCCATGGAATGCAAATCTCCTTCGAAGATTTTACAGTTGATGCAGCATGTACCACGCTACCTTTTGTATTAAGTACCAAGACATCAGGGTCCCTCGAGGAGCACTCAAGGACTACCCTTTTTATCTATATGATACGTATTATGCCTATGAATGTGTTAATTTCTTTCTTCTGCCTGGCACCGGATTCGACCAGTCGGCCCGGGGGGCTTGCCGCCTTGTACTATGTCGGTCCTACCTGCAGTCGGACAAGTAGTGTGCTGGCACCTAAGCCCTCTCTTGCCACAAGCCGCAGCTCGCAGAATGACTGTCCGGCTAGCAAGAGTCAAAGGCAGAAAATGGTGCCCACATGAAAAATGGCTAAGGACCAAGGTACTCACATAGCCCAAGGCGACTCCTTGCCTCTCCGACCGGCTGACGAGCAGCCGGCCGGCCCGGTTCTTGCTTAACTTGCTACGTTCTAAAAACGGCTAAGTACTTGCCTCCCCAAAGCGGCCAAGCACTTGACCTAGCCAAGGACCGCAGAGCGGCCGTATGGCTGGCAAGGCAGCAGCTGAGGGAAGGCGGCAAAGAAAAAAGCCAAAGAACAGAAAGCAAGAAAAGTAGAAATCGGCAAAGCACATCTCGTGCGAGATTATATTTACACGTCAAAAGGCCCTTGGCCAACATTCAACAAAGTTTGAATACACCCCCAGTGGGTGGAATTGCGTTAATTAACAAGTTTTCTTCAAAAGAAAGTACTAAGCAGGAAAGATAAAACTGGCCGCCTAGGCCAGAGGAGCAGCAGGCGGGTCTGGCAGGCTGGTGGAGTCGGCGGCGCCAGCTGGTGGAGTGTCCAGCTGGTGAATCTCGGCTTGGTCGCCTCCTGCAGCAGCCGACGCATCCGCATCCGGCTCGCTGCTTGAGGCATGATCGAGCTGAGGTTGGTCGTCTGCTCCGCCCTCCGGCGCGTCGTTTTCACCATCCTCGCTCTCCTCGCCTTCACCTTCGTCGCTGGAGGCTATCTCCTCCATCGAGTCTTCGCCATCAGTCGGATTCAGCCCGAATCAGTTGGCCGGCAGTTCGGCACCCTCCTCGTCCAGCTTCGGGATGAAGTTGTCGATGTTGGTGTACTCGGCGATCGCCGCTGCACGCTAAGTGAGCTTAGCAGCCACCGCCACCAACTCCCCGGTAGCTTCCTGTCGGAAAGTGGCCAGCTGGTCAAGGTCCAGCCCGGGGTACCAGGCCTTGACGAATTCCAAGGCCCTGCGTGCACCCGCCCGGGCCAAGGAGCCCTTCCACGCCTCAAGGCGGCCAGCTGCCACCTCCAGCCAGTTGGCAGTCCATCTGGGGTGCGCGGAATGTTGGCTTCGGGCCAGAGGGCGGACAGCACCTGGGCTCCAACGCGCTGCAGACGACGCAACATTCGATGAGCCGGCTGAAGGCGCGACTGGATGGCGAGAAGCTATCCACTGAGGGTCCGGGGCGCGTTCGGCGTGATTTCCGCGCCTTCGCCCCTTCGGTCATCACGGTGTGCCTCGATGGCTTGGCCGGCGGCGATGGAGTAGCCAGGGAAGAACTCTGCACAAGATGCAAATATTAGAAGCAAGAAGCAGACTTCATCAGCAGTCGGCGACCATACAAAGGAAGAAGCAACTCACCATCGATCATGTCCTTGATTTCGCTATAGCCATCGGTCAGAGCCTTCTTCTCCTCGCCCCAGTTCGAGCGCTTAGTCTCGAACTCGGCCAGGAGGCTGGTCTTATTGTCCTTCGCCACCAGACGGGCCGCCTTGTGACGGTCCGCCTGGTCAGCCAGCTCCTTGATCAGGTGGTCGCGCTCCTCAGCCGCCTTGTTGCACTCCGCCTCCTTGGTGTGCAACACGGTTTGGGCCTCGCCCAGTTCCTGCCGCAAGGCGGTGTTGGCTTCTGCAAAGACAAGAAAAAAGAATGGACGATCAACAATCAACGAAGAAACAAGAAAACACTGGGAAGATCCGGCCCGACTGCTCAGCAGTCGACCCGAATCTCGGGGACTACACCAGCGGGTGCGCTGATGCGCCCCCGCAAGAGAAAGAAGATGGAGTGCTTACTCTGGCTCTCCACCAAGTCAGCGTTCCGCTTGGCCAGCTCCTGGATATGGGAGTAGAAGGCGGTCGCACGGATGTTGTGGTAGTCCTGCAAGGAAGACGACAAGAAAAGAAAGCAAGTCAGCACTCGAACCTACCTGAAAGTTCCAGGCCGCCTGCTCAGCAGCCAGCCCGGAACTCGAGGACTACACCCAGTGGGTGCGCTGACGAGCCCCCAAGGAAGATTACAAAGACAAGAATAAAAAACAAAGGCATACCCGGACAGCAGTTCGCGTTGCCACGAACGCCTTCATGTACTCCTGAAGGGCGGCGCCCTTGAAGGAAATATGCCCTAGAGGCAACAATAAAGTTATTATTTATTTCCTTATATCATGATAAATGTTTATTATTCATGCTAGAATTGTATTAACCGGAAACATAATACTTGTGTAAATACATAGACAAACATAGTGTCACTAGTATGCCTCTACTTGACTAGCTCGTTGATCAAAGATGGTTATGTTTCCTAGCCATAGACATGAGTTGTCATTTAATTAACGAGATCACATCATTAGGAGAATGATGTGATTGACTTGACCCATTCCGTTACCTTAGCACTCGATCGTTTAGTATGTTGCTATTGCTTTCTTCATGACTTATACATGTTCCTATGACTATGAGATTATGCAACTCCCGTTTACCGGAGGAACACTTTGTGTGCTACCAAATGTCACAACGTAACTGGGTGATTATAAAGGTGCTCTACAGGTGTCTCCAAAGGTACTTGTTGGGTTGGCGTATTTCGAGATTAGGATTTGTCACTCTGATTGTCGGAGAGGTATCTCTGGGCCCACTCAGTAATACACATCACTATAAGCCTCGCAAGCATTGTAACTAATGAGTTAGTTGCGGGATGATGTATTACGGAACGAGTAAAGAGACTTGCCGGTAACGAGATTGAACTAGGTATCGAGATACCGACGATCGAATCTCGGGCAAGTAACATACCGATGACAAAGGGAACAACGTATGTTGTTATGCGGTCTGACCGATAAAGATCTTCGTAGAATATGTGGGAGCCAATATGAGCATCCAGGTTCCGCTATTGGTTATTGACCGGAGAGGTGTCTCGGTCATGTCTACATAGTTCTCGAACCCGTAGGGTCCGCACCCTTAACGTTACGATGACAGTTATATTATGAGTTTATATGTTTTGATGTACCGAAGGTTGTTCGGAGTCCTGGATGTGATCACGGACATAACGAGGAGTCTTGAAATGGTCGAGACATAAATATTGATATATTGGAAGCCTATGTTTGGATATCGGAAGTGTTCCGGGTGAAATCGGGATTTTTCCGGAGTACCGGGAGGTTACCGGAACCCCCCGGTAACTTAATGGGCCTTAGTGGGCCTAGGTGGAAGAGAGAAGAGGAGGCTAGGGCAGGGCCGCACGCCCCTCCCCCAGTCCGAATAGGACAAGGAGAAGGGGGTGGCGCCCCCCTTTCCTTCCTCCCCTCCACCTCTTCCCCCCCTCTCTCTCCTAGTCCAACATGGAAAAGGGGGGAGTCCTACTCCCGGTAGGAGTAGGACTCCTGGCGCGCCTCTCCCCTTTGGCCGGCCGAACCCCCCCTTGCTCCTTTATATACGGGGGCAGGGGGCACCTCTGGACACACAATTGATCATTGATCTCTTAGCCGTGTGCGGTGCCCCCTCCACCATATTACACCTCGATAATATCGTAGCGGTGCTTAGGCGAAGCCCTGCGTCGCTAGAACATCATCATTGTCACCACGCCGTCGTGCTGACGAAACTCTCCCTCAACACTCGGCTGGATCGGAGTTCGAGGGACGTCATCGAGCTGAACGTGTGCTGAACTCGGAGGTGTCGTGCGTTCGGTACTTGATCGGTCGGATCGTGAAGACGTACGACTACATCAACCGCGTTGTGTTAACGCTTCCGCTTTCGGTCTACGAGGGTACGTGGACAACACTCTCCCCTCTCGTTGCTATGCATCACCATGATCTTGCGTGCGCGTAGGAATTTTTTTGAAATTACTACGTTCCCCTACAGTGGTATCAGAGCCAGGTTTTATGCGTTGATGTTATATGCACCAGTAGAACACAAGTGAGTTGTGGGCGATATAAGTCATACTGCTTACCAGCATGTCATATTTTGGTTCAGCGGTATTGTGAGATGAAGCGGCCCGGACCGACATTACGCGTACGCTTACGCGAGACTGGTTTCACCGTTGCGAGCACTCGTTGCTTAAAGGTGACTGGCGGGTGTCTGTCTCTCTCACTTTAGTTGAACCGAGTGTGGCTACGCCCGGTCCTTGCGAAGGTTAAAACAGCACCAACTTGACAAACTATCGTTGTGGTTTTGATGCGTAGGTAAGAACGGTTCTTGCTAAGCCCGTAGCAGCCATGTAAAACTTGCAACAACAAAGTAGAGGACGTCTAACTTGTTTTTGCAGGGAATGTTGTGATGTGATATGGTCAAGACATGATGCTGAATTTTATTGTATGAGACGATCATGTTTTGTAACCGAGTTATCGGCAACTGGCAGGAGCCATATGGTTGTCGCTTTATTGTATACAATGCAATCGCCATGTAATTTTTTTACTTTATCACTAAGCGGTAGCGATAGTCGTAGAAGCAATAGTTGGCGAGACGACAACGATGCTAGGATGGAGATCAAGGTGTCGCGCCGGTGACGATGGTGATCATGACGGTGCTTCGGAGATGGAGATCACAAGAACAAGATGATGATGGCCATATCATATCACTTATATTGATTGCATGTGATGTTTATCTTTTATGCATCTTATCTTGCTTTGATTGACGGTAGCATTATAAGATGATCTCTCACTAAATTTGAAGATAAAAGTGTTCTCCCTGAGTATGCACCGTTGCCAAAGTTTTTCGTGCCCAGACACCACGTGATGATCGGGTGTGATAAGCTCTACGTCCATCTACAACGGGTGCAAGCCAGTTTTGCACACGCAGAATACTCAGGTTAAACTTGACGAGCCTAGCATATGCAGATATGGCCTCGGAACACTAAGACCGAAAGGTCGAGCGTGAATCATATAGTAGTTATGATCAACATAGTGATGTTCACCATTGAAAACTACTCCATTTCATGTGATGATCGGTTATGGTTTAGTTGATTTGGATCACGTAATCACTTAGATGATTAGAGGGATGTCTATCTAAGTGGGAGTTCTTAAGTAATATGATTAATAGAACTTAAATTTATCATGAACTTAGTACCTAATAGTATCTTGCTTGTCTATGTTAATTGTAGATAGATGGCCCGTGCTGTTGTTCCGTTGAATTTTAATGCGTTCCTTGAGAAAGCAAAGTTGAAAGATGATGGTAGCAATTATACGGACTGGGTCCGTAACTTGAGGATTATCCTCATTGCTGCACAGAAAAGTTACGTCCTGGAAGCTCCGCTGGGTGCCAGGCCTGCTGCAAGAGCAACACCAGAGGTTATGAACGTCTGGCAGAGCAAAGCTGATGACTACTCGATAGTTCAGTGTGCCATGCTTTACGGCTTAGAACCGGGTCTTCAACGACGTTTTGAACGTCATGGAGCATATGAGATGTTCCAGGAGTTGAAGTTAATATTTCAAGCAAATGCCCGGATTGAGAGATATGAAGTCTCCAATAAGTTCTACAGCTGCAAGATGGAAGAGAATAGTTCTGTTAGTGAGCATATACTCAAAATGTCTGGGTATAACAATCACTTGATTCAACTGGGAGTTAATCTTCCGGATGATAGCGTCATTGACAGAATTCTTCAATCACTGCGACCAAGCTACAAGAGCTTCGTGATGAACTATAACATGCAAGGGATGAATAAGACAATTCCCGAGCTCTTCGCAATGCTAAAGGCAGCGGAGGTAGAAATCAAAAAGGAGCATCAAGTGTTGATGGTCAATAAAGACCACTAGTTTCAAGAAAAAGGGCAAAGGGAAGAAGAAGGGGAACTTCAAGAAGAACAGCAAGCAAGTTGTTGTTCATGAGAAGAAACCCAAATATGGACCTAAGCCTGAGACTGAGTGCTTCTACTGCAAGCAGACTGGTCACTGGAAACGGAACTGCCCCAAGTATTTGGCGGATAAGAAGGATGGCAAGGTGAACAAAGGTATATGTGATATACATGTTATTGATGTGTACCTTACCAGAGCTCGCAGTAGCACCTGGGTATTTGATACTGGTTCTGTTGCTAATATTTGTAACTCGAAACAGGGACTAAGGATTAAGCGAACACTGGCCAAGGACGAGGTGACGATGCGCGTGGAAAACGGTTCCAAAGTCGATGTGATCGCCGTCGGCACGCTACCTCTACATCTACCTTCGGGATTAGTATTAGACCTAAATAATTGTTATTTGGTGCCAGCGTTGAGCATGAACATTATATCTGGATCTTGTTTGATGCGAGACGGTTATTCATTTAAATCAGAGAATAATGGTTGTTCTATTTATATGAGTAATATCTTTTATGGTCATGCACCCTTGAAGAGTGGTCTATTTTTAATGAATCTCGGTAGTAGTGACACACATATTCATAAATGTCGAAGCCAAAAGATGCAGAGTTGATAATGATAGTGCAACTTATTTGTGGCACTGCCGTTTAGGTCATATCGGTGTAAAGCGCATGAAACTCCATAATGATGGACTTTTGGAATCACTTGATAATGAATCACTTGGTACTTGCGAACCGTGTCTCATGGGCAAGATGACTAAAACACCGTTCTCCGGAACTATGGAGAGAGCAACTAATTTGTTGGAAATCATACATACAGATGTATGTAGTCCGATGAATATTGAGGCTCGTGGCGGATATCGTTATTTTCTCACCTTCACGGATGATTTGAGCAGATATGGGTATATCTACTTAATGAAACATAAGTCTGAAACATTTAAAAAGTTCAAAGAATTTCAGAGCGAAGTTGAAAATCATCGTAACAAGAAAATAAAGTTTCTACGATCAGATCGTGGAGGAGAATATTTGAGTTACGATTTTGGCCTACATTTGAAACAGTGCGGAATAGTTTCGCAACTCACGCCACCCGGAACACCACAACGTAATGGTGTGTCCGAACATCGTAATCGTACTTTACTAGATATGGTGCGACCTATGATGTCTCTTACTGATTTACCGCTATCGTTTTGGGGTTATGCTTTAGAGACGGCTGCATTCACTCTAAATAGGGCACCATCAAAATCCGTTGAGACGACGCCTTATGAACTATGGTTTGGCAAGAAACCAAAGTTGTCGTTTCTTAAAGTTTGGGGTTGCGATGCTTATGTAAAGAAACTTCAACCTGATAAGCTTGAACCTAACTCGGAGAAATGTGTCTTCATAGGATACCCAAAGGAGACTGTTGGGTACACCTTCTATCACAGATCCGAAGGCAAGACATTCGTTGCTAAGAATGGATCCTTTCTAGAGAAGGAGTTTCTCTCGAAAGAAGTGAGTGGGAGGAAAGTAGAACTTGATGAGGTAACTGTACCTACTCCCTTATTGGAAAGTAGATCATCACAGAAACCAGTTTCTGCGACACCAACACCAATTAGTGAGGAAGTTAATGATAATGATCATGAAACTTCAGATCAAGTTATTACTGAACCTCGTAGGTCAACCAGATTAAGATCCGCACCAGAGTGGTACGGTAATCTAGTTCTGGAGGTTATGTTACTAGACCATGACGAACCTACGAACTATGAAGCGATGGTGAGCCCAGATTCCGCAAAATGGCTTGAGGCCATGAAATCCGAGATGGGATCCATTTATGAGAACAAAGTATGGACTTTGGTTGACTTGCCCGATGATCGGCAAGCCATTGAAAATAAATGGATCTTCAAGAAGAAGACTGACGCTGACGGTAATGTTACTGTCTATAAAGCTCGACTTGTTGCGAAAGGTTTTCGACAAGTTCAAGGGATTGACTACGATGAGACCTTCTCACCCGTAGCGATGCTCAAGTCTGTCCGAATCATGTTAGCAATTGCCGCATTTTATGATTATGAAATTTGGAAAATGGATGTCAAAACTGCATTCCTGAATGGATTTCTGGAAGAAGAGTTGTATATGATGCAACCGGAAGGTTTTGTCGATCCAAAGGGAGCTAACAAAGTGTGCAAGCTCCAGCGATCCATTTATGGACTGGTGCAAGCCTCTCGGAGTTGGAATAAACGCTTTGATAGTGTGATCAAAGCATTTGGTTTTATACAGACTTTTGGAGAAGCCCGTATTTACAAGAAAGTGAGTGGGAGCTCAGTAGCATTTCTGATATTATATGTGGATGACATATTGCTAATTGGAAATGATATAGAATTTCTGGATAGCATAAAGGGATACTTGAATAAGAGTTTTTCAATGAAAGACCTCGGTGAAGCTGCATATATATTGGGCATCAAGATCTATAGAGATAGATCAAGACGCTTAATTGGACTTTCACAAAGCACATACCTTGACAAAGTTTTGAAGAAGTTCAAAATGGATCAAGCAAAGAAAGGGTTCTTGCCTGTATTACAAGGTATGAGATTGAGTAAGACTCAATGCCCGACCACTGCAGAAGATAGAGAGAAGATGAAAGATGTTCCCTATGCTTCAGCCATAGGCTCTATCATGTATGCAATGCTGTGTACCAGACCTGATGTGTGCCTTGCTATAAGTTTAGCAGGGAGGTACCAAAGTAATCCAGGAGTGGATCACTGGACAGCGGTCAAGAACATCCTGAAATACCTGAAAAGGACTAAGGATTCGTTTCTCGTTTATGGAGGTGACAAAGAGCTCATCGTAAATGGTTACGTTGATGCAAGCTTTGACACTGATCCGGACGATTCTAAATCGCAAACCGGATACATGTTTACATTGAACGATGGAGCTGTCAGTTGGTGCAGTTCTAAGCAAAGTGTCGTGGCGGGATCTATGTGTGAAGCGGAGTACATAGCTGCTTCGGAAGCAGCAAATGAAGGAGTCTGGATGAAGGAGTTCATATCCGATCTAGGTGTCATACCTAGTGCATCGGGTCCAATGAAAATCTTTTGTGACAATACTGGTGCAATTGCTTTACCAAAGGAATCCAGATTTCACAAGAGAACCAAGCACATCAAAAGACGCTTCAATTCCATCCGGGATTTAGTCCAGGTGGGAGACATAGAAATTTGCAAGATACATACGGATCTGAATGTTGCAGACCCGTTGACTAAGCCTCTTCCACGAGCAAAACATGATCAGCACCAAGACTCCATGGGTGTAAGAATCGTTACTGTGTAATATAGATTATTGACTCTAGTGCAAGTGGGAGACTGAAGGAAATATGCCCTAGAGGCAATAATAAAGTTATTATTTATTTCCTTATATCATGATAAATGTTTATTATTCATGCTAGAATTGTATTAACCGGAAACATAATACTTGTGTGAATACATAGACAAACAGGGTGTCACTAGTATGCCTCTACTTGACTAGCTCGTTGATCAAAGATGGTTATGTTTCCTAGCCATAGACATGAGTTGTCATTTGATTAACGGGATCACATCATTAGGAGAATGATGTGATTGACTTGACCCATTCCGTTAGCTTAGCACTCGATCGTTTAGTATGTTGCTATTGCTTTCTTTATGACTTATACATGTTCCTATGACTATGAGATTATGCAACTCCCGTTTATCGGAGGAACACTTTGTGTGCTACCAAACGTCACAACGTAACTGGGTGATTATAAAGGTGCTCTACAGGTGTCTCCAAAGGTACTTGTTGGGTTGGCGTATTTCGAGATTAGGATTTGTCACTCCGATTGTCGGAGAGGTATCTCTGGGCCCACTCAGTAATACACATCACTATAAGCCTTGCAAGCATTGTAACTAACGAGTTAGTTGCGGGATGATGTATTACGGAACGAGTAAAGAGACTTGCTCGTAAAGAGATTGAACTAGGTATCGAGATACCGACGATCGAATCTCGGGAAAGTAACATACCGATGACAAAGGGAACAACGTATGTTGTTATGCGGTCTGACCGATAAAGATCTTCGTAGAATATGTGGGAGCCAATATGAGCATCCAGGTTCCGCTATTGGTTATTGACCGGAGAGGTGTCTCGGTCATGTCTACATAGTTCTCGAACCCGTGGGGTCCGCACGCTTAACATTACGATGACAGTTATATTATGAGTTTATATGTTTTGATCTACCGAAGGTTGTTCGGAGTCCCGGATGTGATCACGGACATAACGAGGAGTCTTGAAATGGTCGAGACATAAATATTGATATATTGGAAGCCTATGTTTGGATATCGGAAGTGTTCCGGGTGAAATCGGGATTTTTTTCCGGAGTACCGGGAGGTTACCGGAACCCCCCGGTAACTTAATGGGCCTTAGTGGGCCTAGGTGGAAGAGAGGAGAGGAGGCCAGGGCAGGGCCGCACGCCCCTCCCCCCCAGCCCGAATAGGACAAGGAGAAGGGGGCGGCGCCCTCCTTTCCTTCCTCTCCTCCACCTCTTCCCCCTCTCTCTCCTAGTCCAACATGGAAAAGGGGGGAGTCCTACTCCCGGTAGGAGTAGGACTCCTCCTGGCGCTCCTCTCCCCTTTGGCCGGCCGAACCCCCCCTTGCTCCTTTATATACGGGGGCAGGGGGCACCTCTGGACACACAATTGATCATTGATCTCTTAGCCGTGTGCGGTGCCCCCCTCCACCATATTACACCTCGATAATATCGTAGCGGTGCTTAGGCGAAGCCCTGCGTCGGTAGAATATCATCATTGTCACCACGCCGTCGTGCTGACGAAACTCTCCCTCAACACTCGGCTTGATCGGAGTTCGAGGGACGTCATCGAGCTGAACGTGTGCTGAACTCGGAGGTGCCGTGCGTTCGGTACTTGATCGGTCGGATCGTGAAGACGTACGACTACATCAACCGCGTTGTGTTAACGCTTCCGCTTTCGGTCTACGAGGGTACGTGGACAACACTCTCCCCTCTCCTTGCTATGCATCACCATGATCTTGCGTGCGCGTAGGAATTTTTTTGAAATTACTACGTTCCCCTACAGCCCTGGGCCTGGAGTAGGGCACGAACATCTTGCGGGGCTGTGTTCAAGACGGCCGTGCCGCCCCCAGGCGTCCATTCTGGCGGGGCGCGGCTGGTGGCCTCTGCGTCGGGGGCGGACGAGCTCGCCACCCTGTCCTCCACCCGGTGGCGCACCGGGGTATGCACCGATGGGGTCGCCCCCACTACCAGCTCACCTCCAACTGGCGGCGCTGGCGGCACCTCAAGCCGACTGGCCTGAGCATCGACGATCGGCATAGGCGGGGTCACTTCCGCCTCCATGACAACGGGCTCGCTCCCCCCTCTCCATGACCGGCTGGTCATCGCCGGCTCCTCCAGTCGGCGCATGGATCTCTGGCGCTGGCGGTGTGCTGCGCAGAGGGATGACGAGTCGCGGGGTTCAGCCATGGGTCGCCTCCTCTGCTTGAGCCTTGGCAGCCGCGTCCGCCTGGGCCTTAGCCACGGCGTCGGCCTGGGCCTTGGCTGCCGCGTCGGCCTCCTCCTACGCCGCCTTGGCCGCGTCCACCTTCTCCTTCTCCGCCCTCTCCCGCTCTTCGCGCGCCTCCCGTGCATTCTGCTCCGTTGCCGCCAGGAGCTCGGTGCGCGGGTCTACACGGTGGGTGTTGGTGGAGCACTCCGCCGTCCCGATCACGGACGCGGAGTAAGACCGCTCAAGAGAGAGCGGGGCCATGTTCAAGACAAGAAGAAACTCAGAAGGAGTTAGCAAAAGAAAAGGAAACACAAGGGATAGCAAAAACTTACGAAGACACCATCGGCGGCTGCTTTGTGGCCTTCTGGAACCGGACCGCCTTCGCGACGGCCTCCTCCCGCCTGGTCGCGGCGGCCGTGTTCTTCGAATTCTTCGGCCGACTGCCGAACTGCGGTGGGCCGGCTCGGCGCTTCCGCGCGCCAACTGGTGCGATCGGCGCGGCTGAGGAACTCGCGCCCATATTGTTGGCACCAGGTGGGAGGTGCGGCCCGACCTCCTCCCTGTCGTCGTCCGGCCATTCATCGAGGCCGCCTCCTCCTCCGGAGCTGCCTGCTCCGCCACCGCCGCATGTGGCGTCGTCATGTTCCAAGGCGGCCACCCCCAAGTCGGGGTCGTCCGTATCACTCACCGCCCGGGTCGGGAGGTACTCATGATCCTGCTCCAGGGCGTCGGCCGCCGCCTGAGTCATGGAAATCTGCATCATGACCGACTGATCAGACGGCCTAGCAGAACCCGGCAAGTTAGAAGGAAAGAGAGTTAGAGACTTACTGCGGGCAGCGGAAGCGTGCGAGAATACGACAGCTTGCCGAAGTGCCACTCCTCCTCTGAGAGCTTGCAGTTCGAGATATGGTTCACCATCAGGGCCACCTTCATGCTCGGCATCTCTTTGGTGCTCAGCCGGCACGGGTCTCGGCATCCGCTCATCTGACTGATCATATGAGGCCGGCCTTGAAGAGGGAGCACCCGGCGCACCACGAAGGCGGTCAGAAGATCCGACCTCTGGAGGCCCTCCGACTCCACCATCACCTTGAGCTGGGTGATGGCGGCAGTGGAGGCGGCCGATAGCGCCTTCGGCTTGAAGGTCCAGTTGGTGCGTGCCTCGGCTGGCGGGCCGGCTGTATAAGCCGGCAGGTTGATGAAGTCGGCCGTCGAGTGGGCGTTCTTGACATAAAAGTAAGATTTTTGCCACAGTTTGACCGATTGTGTCAAGCTGATTGGCGGGAAGCAGTTCCCGGCTCCTGGGCGTCATACCGCGACGAATGCTCCGCACGGAGCCGGCGTGTCCTTGGCGGCAACTCCAAGCTTGGTGTAGAAGAACTCGCACCAGAGCTCGAGGGTGGGGAGAATGCCGAGGTAGCCTTCGCAGAGCGTAACGAAGGCCGATCGCAGCACCACCGTGTTTGGTGTGAGGTGGTGAGGCTGGAAGTGGTAGAATTGTTGGAAGGAGCGGAGAAAGCCACTAGCCGGCAGGCCGAAGCCACGAAGAAAGTGTGACCGAAAGACAATGCGTCCGCCGTCTTTCGGCGCCGGCGTGATTTCTTTCACCGGCGGGACGCGTACCTCTACGTAGCCTCGCCGGGCAACCGTCGCGTGTTGCGGAGGAAGTCGAGGTGGTCCTCGTGGACATTGGAGCCGTCCCAGGTGCCGGAGTCCGCCTTGTCGTGCACCATGAGAGCTTGGAGCTCGATGGAGGCGCGGCGCGGCAAGGAATGGGCGAGCCCGTGGTAGAGCAGCAGCGCCGCGGAGGGGAAAGGCTCGGCGGCGATGAGCTGCGGCGGCGTTTCGGCAAAAGGGCAGGGGCATCGCAGTAGTGAGGAAAGGAAGGAAGAAGAAGATGGCAAAGGGTGAGGAGGGCGTGCATGCGTCTGCCACCCCCTCCTCCCCCTACTTATAGCCCCAGGCGGCGAAGCCGAGGGGGCGAGAATGTGGGGGCGTGGGGTTAACTGCGCCCACGACCCCACGCCCCCGCATTAACCGTGCAGTAACGACGTGTATTTACTGCGCCATGGAATTCTAACTGTTCGCCTCGGCCGCACCGGATCCGCGCGCGCGCCGAGGCCTGGTAGTGGCCGGCCCCAGCCTGCAGCGACATCCCGTCGCGCGCGTGGGCTGGCAGGCCCGCCCGGCAGGCTGGCGCCACGTGGCGTACTGGTAGCAGGCGGCCGGCCTGGCACCTGGGCAGCGCGCCACCTGGCCCCCGCCTCTACATTTCGAAAAGACCAGGCGTCCCGGCTGGTCACGGCCGACTCCTAGCTGTGGGCGCCTTAGAAGGTGGACGAAGCATGATTCCCATCCACTCAGAGTAGGAAGCTGCTGAGGCTTCTCGCCCTTTCAGCCACGGTGCCCCATCAGCTTCGGGGACTATTGTTGGAGTAAATGACCATGGGTAGCCTCATCAGTCTCCCTTGGTATTTCAAGACAACGGGCCGACTGTGCCCCTCAAGCATCAAAGACAAAGCGCCGCCTTCATGCAGCCGGCTGGTTCATGCGGCCGGCTACCAGAGGCCGGGGAACTCCAGAAGGCAGCTTCGAATCAGGCCGACTCCTAGCAGGCGGCCTCCAGAGAGGTTGGCTCCTCGCAGGCGGCCCCTCGTGCCCTCAAAGTTTGCACCCACATAAACATGACTAGACGGGGCATGGCTACAGTGCGGCCTGCCATCCCCGATTCCTGGACTGAGCATGGCCACAGTGCAGCGTACTGGGCAGACATCCCTCGCCCGGTGCGGCATTGTTGCCATGCAGCCCATGACATCATCCATGGCAGAGAGGGCCATGCTCCCACGACAGGCTGTCGGACGGCCCACCGGCGATGGGCCCCACCTGTATGTGAGAAGCTGGAAGACGGCGAGCCCTGACCAGTCGGCTCTAAGGGGGCCAGACTCATGATCAGGTGGCCTTCCCTTCCGTCGAAGTCTGTGCACCATTAACCAGAAGAGACAGGGAGTGGCTACAGTGATCTCCCACCAGGCGGCGGGACTGTAGCCACACCTTCCCCGACAAACCAAGCATCATCAGCAACATGGCTACAGTACTAAGCAGCCGGCAAGACCCGCAAGCGGCGGGTGCGGCCTGTCGGCTAAGTACAAGACAGCCGGCGGGTCCGAGCTACCGGCAGAGAAGCCGGCGACCATAGACACTGACAGCCGGGTCCTACACCCGGCCAAATTACCTTTGTACCCTGGAAGGTAGGCCTATTTAAACCCCCCAGGGCACCCATGCAAAGGGTTCAGCCCCTGAGATACTCACACACACCACGTAGAGAGAGAGGAGAGAGCTAGCCTTGCCCTTCCTCCTCCTCTAGCAAACAGCTCAAGGAGCACTTGTAGCTACTTGTTGATTTAGTGATCATGCGGAGACCCCGCAGAGCAAGACTAGGGGTGTTATCTCCTAGGAGAGCCCCGAACCTGGGTAAAGTGCGTCGGCGTTCGTGTCTACGCCTCATCCCGCTTCCAGGCACCGGCGATGTCTTACTAGTTCCCACCATGATAAGCCATCCCTTGGCATATGTCGCACCAAACCCTCGACATAATATGTTGGCGCTGCTGCTGCTACCAAGCCAGGACTGCAGAAGAAAGCTCCTGCTAAGAGGAATCCTGTGTCTAAGGCTAGGCAATCCACTATTGCCCAAGAGCAAGTAAAGCCAGGTGCTGGAGGAGAGGTCTGCAAGAAGAAGGAAAGGAAAAGAGGAAGATGGTGCAAACTTGTTGATCCAATGGCTGAGTTTGAAAAGCACTCTTTTGGTGAAGAAGAAGAAGAGGAGGAGGAGGAACAACCTATTGCACCTCCTGCCAAGTCACAAATGTTGATGGCAGATGCTATCAAGACTAGTGCTCCTCCTTCCAAGCCCAAGTCTACTCCCAAACCTACTGCACCCAAGCCCACAGGTCCAGCTCAAGCACCAAAGTCAATAGCTCCAAAGAGATGTACTAGGAACATCCTAGCTGCAGAGAAAAACAAGGCCCCAATGCCTGAGGTTCAAGAAGAAGATGAGCCACTAGTGCTCAGGAAATTAAAGCCCAAGATCCCAGATCATAATTGTCGGGTGGTAGGTGCGACATATGCCAACGGGTAGCTTATCATTGTGGGAGCCTGTAAGACATCGCCGGTGCCTGGAAACGGGATAAGGCGAAGACATGCACGCCGGCGAATCTTACCCAGGTCCGGGGCTCTCCGCGGAGATAACACCCCTAGTCCTGCTCTGTGGGGTCTCCGCATGATCACTAGATCAACACAAGTAGCTACAAGTGCTCCTTGAGCTGTTTGGCTAGGGGAAGAAGAAGGGCAAGGCTAGCTCTCCTTTTCTCTCTATGTGGTGTGTAAAACTCTATGAGATCAACCCCTTGCATGGGTGTCCCAGGGGATCTATATAGGCCTACCCCCAGGGGTACAATGGTAATCCGGTTGGGTGCGGGTCCCAGCGTCAGTGTCTGTGCTCGCGGGCTTCTCCCCCGGCCGTTGGGGCCCGCCGACTGGTGGGTCCCACCGGCTGCTGGCCTCTTGGCCGACAGGCCGGCCCCACCGCCTGGGGGCCTTGTCGGCGGCTGGTTACTGTTGCCTCGCCCCTGACGATGAGGGCTTTGTCGAGGTAAGCGTGGCTACAGTGCCGCCGCCCGGCGGGCTCTCACTGTAGCCTCACCTCGTCTTGTCTCCTTAATGATGCACATGTTTCGAGGGAGGGAGGTAGCCGGCTATTGGGAGCCGGCTACGCCCCAGGCCGACTAGGGGAGGCCGGGCCGCCTTCGAGCGTCTCTCTGGCTGAAGGGGCCCGCCGCCCGCGGGCCGTACTGGCGCCTGTCGTGGGTGACGTCGCGGTCAACATGGCTACAGTGCCGCGCCGGACGGGGGATGGCTGACCCGTACGGCGCCCTGTGGCCATGCATGCTCCGGGATTCGGGGGTGGTAGGCTGTACTGCGGCCACGCCCCGTCTTATCACCGTTATGTGGGTGCAGCCCTGGTGGGTGCAGTCTTGGTCGGCTTCTGGGAGTCGGCCTTCTTCATGGCCGGCTTCTGGGAGTCGGTCCTCTTGGGGCCGGCTTCCTGGAGTCGGCCATCTCATAGCTTTCTTCGGGAAGGTTTTTGAGGCCGGGTCGCCTTCTGGTAGTCGGCCTTGGGGATAGCCGGCCAGAGGAAGGCAGCCCCGTGCTCGGGATGCTTGAAGGCTCGATTGGCCTGGTAATTTTTCGAAGAGCCAGGGGGAGTCGGTTAAGCTACCCGTGGCCATTTACTCCGAAAGTAGTCCCCGAAGCTGGTTGGGCTTCGAGGCTGAGAGGAGGTTGAGAAGCTCGGTCAGCTTCTTATCTTGACGAGCCAGCAGCTGGGAGCACGCTTCGGTTGGGTGCGCCGTCTTGGCAAAACTTCTGAAGTCTGAAGGCGGGAGTCGGTTGGCGCGCACGCCGGGTTGCGGGCCAGCCGCTCGCCGCCCGCGTACCACGTGGCACCCTCCGGCTGAAAAAAGCCTGCCAACCCACGCACGTGACAGGACGTCACCGCAGGCCGGGGGGCCCATCACTCCTATGCCTAGGCCCAGGCGCGGGTTCTCTGTGGCCCAAAGCGGGCCGCACGCCTTCCGGTGGCAGTTTCTGCACGTCGTTAGGGCGCAATAATCGCGGGACGTGGGGGAGTGGGCGCAGTTAATCCCACGTTCCCCCCACGCCTCGCCTCCTCGGGTTCACCCCACGAGGCTATAAGTAGGGGGAGGAGGGGGAGCGGCAGACGCTCATCCTCTCTCTACCATCTTCTTCCTCCTTCTTTCCATCGCAGCAGCATCTTGCCGCCGCGCCGTCCCACCAATCTTCGCACTACCCTGCAGCTTCGCCGCCGCGGGGCCGTGCTTTCTCTGCCGCCACACCCTTTCTCGCCAGCTTCTCTCCATCATGCAGTACGGCGGAGACTGGGACGGCTCCAATGTCCACACGGACCACATCGACTTCCTCCGCAAGACGCGGCGGTTGCCCGGCAAGGACCAGGTTCAGGTCCGTCTCGCGTCGGAGAAGGAGATCACGCCGGCGCCGGAGGAAGGCGAGCGGGTAATCTTTCGCTCGCACTTCCTGCGCGGCCTCGGTCTGCCCGCGAGCGCCTTCTTTTGCTCCTTCCTCAACTTTTATCAGCTCCAGCCGCACCACCTCACTCCAAACACGGTGGTGCTGCTGTCCGCCTTCGTTACTCTGTGCGAGGGCTTTCTTGGCGTTCTTCCCACCCTCGAGCTCTGGGGGAAATTCTTCCAATCCATGCTCGGCACCCGCATGCAGGGCGTGCCGGCTCAGAGCGGCGCCTTCATCGTGATGCGGAGGCCGGCAGCCGACAACCCCTTCCTTGTCATCACGCTGATCTAGTCAGTGAAGCGCTGGCACAAATTGTACTTTTACATGAAGAACGTCGCCCCGCAAGGCGACTACGTTAACTTGCCGGCTTACGTAGCTGGCCCGCCGGCTGGGAGGCGGCCCCAGTGGTCCTATCGGGCCAGGACGCTGTCGCCGGCTGGAGCCGCCGCCGTCGCCCGACTCCGGCTAATGATCTAGTCGGAGGGCCTGACTGGGTCCGACCTGCTGGCCGCCTTCGTCGTGCGCCGGGTGCTCCCACTTCAAAGCCTCCCTCATCTGATCAGTCAAATGAGCGGCCAACTCGATCCGAGTCGGAAGTGCACCAAGGAGATGCCTCATGACGAGGTGGCTCATATGGTGAACTATCTCGTGAACTGCAAGCTCTCCACAGAGTGGCAGTTTGGCAAGGAGCCGTACTCTCGTGCTCATCCCCCGCCTACGATATGCTTTCTTTATCTTCTCTTCTTTTAGTTTTGTCACCAAGTTTTTCTTGGCCGACTCTGACCAGTCGGCACGTCTTGGCAGAGCCCTGTCCTTCGACCTGCGGCTGGGACAGCGGGGGCGGATCGCCGATTTCTCCCCGACCGGGCGGAGCATGACTTGGAGGACCCCGACTTGGGGGTGGCCGCCATGGACGACAACACCGAGGCGGGAGGCGGCGAAGTAGGCGGCTCCGGGCTTGGAGCCAGCTTCGACGACTGGCCGGATGACGACGAGGCGGTAATCGTCCCACGCCGCCAGCCGGCGTCCGACCATGGCGCGGGTTCCTCCGCCGCGCCACCTGCTCGGGGCGGCGCGCAGAAGTGCCGGGCTGCGTCGGGCTTGTTCGGCAGTCGGCCGAAGAAGCCGAAGGGCGGGGCGGCGGCGACCAGACGGGATGAGGCGGCCGCGAAGGCGGCCCACTTCCGCAAGGTGGTGAAGCAGGCGCAAACGGTTTCGGCGTAAGTGTAGATTCTCTTGCATATTCCTTCTTCTTTTCTTGTCGATTTCTGAATCCTTGTCTTGTCTCAAAAATCAGGGCTCCGCTTTCTCTAGAGCGGGTTGCTGCCGCCTCCGTGGTTGGATCGCCGGGAGGATCTGGGAGCACCCGCCGTGTGGACCCCCGCGCCGAGCTTCAAGCGGCGACGAAGCGAAATGCGCGGGAGGCGTGGGAGGAGCGGGAGGTGGAAGAGCTGAGGGCGGCTGCCACCAAGGCGGCGCAGGAGGAGGCGGAGGAGTCGGCGAAGGCACGAGCCGACGCGGCGGCGAAGGCACGAGCGGAGGCTGCAGCAGCAGCGACAACGGAGGGGGCCTTGCTTGTCACCCCCTGCGTGTCGCGGCGCCCGAGATCCCGGAGCTCCCGCCGGAGGAAGCCGACGGCGACCTACCGGGGTTGGAGAGGAAGGATGACATCGTCGTCCAGGAGAGGGAGGCGGCACCTCCCTCGCCGACTGGGGCGGCCCAAGGCAGCCGGCCTAACGCGCCGCCTGCGCAATCGGCTGGAGGCGAGCCGGCTGTGAGGACGGACCTGGTGGTCCGGTCGCCATCGCGCGGGGAAGGCAACTTCGGCTCCGGACCCACAGAAGGCCGCTGGCTCTAGCTCGTCGGCCCAGGACGTGGAGACGGCCAGCGCCAGCTCGGGGTGGACGCCGGGTGGTGGGACGGCCGTGGTGAATGTGGCGGCGCAAGAAGTCCGGAACCGGCTTCAGTCCCAGGCCGCAGTGCTGAGGCAGTATAATGACGAGTTCCTCGCGACACGGGTGGCCATTCGGGTGAGTCTTCCCGTTTTTTGCTTCTTGATCTTGGTTTCTTCCATGGGGGCGCGTCAGCACACCCACTGGTTGTAGTCCCCGAGTTCCGAGTCGGCTGCTGAGCAGGCGGCTTGAAACTTCTTGAAGGAAATATGCCCTAGAGGCAATAATAAAGTTATTATTTATTTCCTTATATCATGATAAATGTTTATTATTCTTGCTAGAATTGTATTAATCGGAAACATAATACTTGTGTGAATACATAGACAAATAGAGTGTCACTAGTATGCCTCTACTTGACTAGCTCGTTGATCAAAGATGGTTATGTTTCCTAGCCATAGACATGAGTTGTCATTTGATTAACGGGATCACATCATTAGGAGAATGATGTGATTGACTTGACCCATTCCATTAGCTTAGCACTCGATCGTTTAGTATGTTGCTATTGCTTTCTTCATGACTTATACAAGTTCCTATGACTATGAGATTATGCAACTCCCGTTTACCGGAGGAACACTTTGTGTGCTACCAAACGTCACAACGTAACTGGGTGATTATAAAGGTGCTCTACAGGTGTCTCCAAAGGTACTTGTTGGGTTGGCGTATTTCGGGATTAGGATTTGGCACTCCGATTGTCGGAGAGGTATCTCTGGGCCCACTCGGTAATGCATATCACTATAAGCCTTGCAAGCATTGTAACTAATGAGTTAGTTGCGGGATGATGTATTACGGAACGAGTAAAGAGACTTGCCGGTAACGAGATTGAACTAGGTATTGAGATACCGACGATCGAATCTCGGGCAAGTAACATACCGATGACAAAGGGAACAACGTATGTTGTTATGCGGTCTGACCGATAAAGATCTTCGTAGAATATGTGGGAGCCAATATGAGCATCCAGGTTCCACTATTGGTTATTGACCGGAGAGGTGTCTCGGTCATGTCTACATAGTTCTCGAACCCGTAGGGTCCGCACGCTTAACGTTACGATGACGGTTATATTATGAGTTTATGTGTTTTGATGTATCAAAGGAGTTCGGAGTCCCGGATGAGATCGGGGACATGACGAGGAGTCTCGAAATGGCCGAGACGTAAAGATCGATATATTGGACGACTATATTCGGACTTCGGAAAGGTTCCGAGTGATTCGGGTATTTTTCGGAGTACCGGAGAGTTACGGGAATTCGTATTGGGCCTTAATGGGTCATACGGGAAAGGAGAGAAAGGCCCCAAAGGGAGGCCGCACCCCTCCCCATGGACTAGTCCGAATTTGACTAGGGAGGGGGGGCGCCCCCTTCCTTCTTACTCCTTCTCCCTTCCCTTCTCCTATTCCAACAAGGAAAGGAGGAGTCCTACTCCCGGTGGGAGTAGGACTCCCCCCTTGGCGCGCCCTCCTCCTTGGCCGGCCGCCTACCCCTTGCTCCTTTATATATGGGGGCAGGGGGCACCCCATGGACACACAATTGATCATTGATCTCTTAGCCGTGTGCGG
Source organism: Triticum aestivum (assembly GCF_018294505.1). Classification (NCBI taxonomy): domain Eukaryota; kingdom Viridiplantae; phylum Streptophyta; class Magnoliopsida; order Poales; family Poaceae; genus Triticum; species Triticum aestivum. Next base: position 313,659,217 of record NC_057805.1, read on the forward strand.
TGCCCCCTCCACCATGTTAGACCTCGATACTATCGTAGCGGTGCTTAGGCGAAGCCCTGCGTCGGTAGAACATCATCATTGTCACCACGCCGTCGTGCTGACGAAACTCTCCCTCAACATTCGGCTGGATCGGAGTTCGAGGGACGTCATCGAGCTGAACGTGTGCTGAACTCGGAGGTGCCGTGCGTTCGGTACTTGATCGGTCGGATCGTGAAGACGTACGACTACATCAACCGCGTTGTGTTAACGCTTCCGCTTTCGGTCTGCGAGGGTATGTGGACAACACTCTCCCCTCTCGTTGCTATGCATCACCATGATCTTGCGTGTGCGTAGAATTTTTTTGAAATTACTACGTTCCCCAACAGTGGCATCCGAGCCTGGTTTTATGCGTTGATGTTATGCACAAGTAGAACACAAGTGAGTTGTGGGCGATATAAGTCATACTGCTTACTAGCATGTCATACTTTGGTTCAGCGGTATTGTGAGATGAAGCGGCCTGGACCGACATTACGCGTACGCTTACGCGAGACTGGTTTCACCATTGCGAGCACTCGTTGCTTAAAGGTGACTGGCGGGTGTCTGTCTCTCTCACTTTAGTTGAACCGAGTGTGGCTACGCCCGGTCCTTGCGAAGGTTAAAACAGCACCAACTTGACAAACTATCGTTGTGGTTTTGATGCGTAGGTAAGAACGGTTCTTGCTAAGCCCGTAGCAGCCACGTAAAACTTGCAACAACAAAGTAGAGGACGTCTAACTTGTTTTTGCAGGGCATGTTGTGATGTGATATGGTCAAGACATGATGCTATATTTTATTGTATGAGATGATCATGTTTTGTAACCGAGTTATCGGCAACTGGCAGGAGCCATATGGTTGTCGCTTTATTGTATGAAATGCAATCGCCATGTAATTGTTTTACTTTATCACTAAGCGGTAGGATAGTCGTAAAAGCAATAGTTGGCGAGACGACAACGATGCTACGATGGAGATCAAGGTGTCGCGCCGGTGACGATGGTGATCATGACGGTGCTTCGGAGATGGAGATCACAAGGCACAAGATGATGATGGCCATATCATATCACTTATATTGATTGCATGTGATGTTTATCTTTTATGCATCTTATCTTGCTTTGATTGACGGTAGCATTATAAGATGATCCCTCACTAAATTATCAAAGTATAAGTGTTCTCCCTGAGTATGCACCGTTGCGAAAGTTCTTCGTGCTGAGACACCACGTGATGATCGGGTGTGATAGGCTCTACGTTCAAATACAACGGGTGCAAAACTGTTGCACACGCAGAATACTCAGGTTAAACTTGACGAGCCTAGCATATGCAGATATGGCCTCGGAACACTGAGACCGAAAGGTCGAGCGTGAATCATATAGTAGATATGATCAACATAGTGATGTTCACCGTTGAAACTACTCCATCTCACGTGATGATCGGACATGGTTTAGTTGATATGGATCACGTGATCACTTAGAGGATTAGAGGGATGTCTATCTAAGTGGGAGTTCTTAAGTAATATGATTAATTGAACTTAAATTTATCATGAACTTAGTCCTGATAGTATTTTGCAAATTATGTTGTAGATCAATAGCTCGCGTTGTTGCTTCCCTGTGTTTATTTTTGATATGTTCCTAGAGAAAAATTATGTTGAAAGATGTTAGTAGCAAAGATGCGGATGGATCCGTGATCTGAGGATTATCCTCATTGCTGCACAGAAGAATTATGTCCTTGATGCACCGCTAGGTGACAGACCTATTGCAGGAGCAGATGCAGACGTTATGAACGTTTGGCTAGCTCAATATGATGACTACTTGATAGTTTAGTGCACCATGCTTAACGGCTTAGAATCGGGACTTCAAAGACGTTTTGAACGTCATGGACCATATGAGATGTTCCAGGAGTTGAAGTTAATATTTCAAGCAAATACCCGAGTTGAGAGATATGAAGTCTCCAACAAGTTCTATAGCTAAAAGATGGAGGAGAATAGCTCAAGCAGTGAGCATGTGCTCAGATTGTCTGGGTACTACAATCGCTTGAATCAAGTGGGAGTTAATCTTCCAGATAAAATAGTGATTGACAGAATTCTCTAGTCACCATCACCAAGTTAGTAGAACTTCGTGATGAACTATAGTATGCAAGGGATGACGAAAGTAATTCCCGGGCTCTTCGTGATGCTGAAATCAACGAAGGTAGAAATCAAGAAAAACATCAAGTGTTGATGGTTGACGAGACCACTAGTTTCAAGAAAAGGGCAAAGGGAAGAAGGGGAACTTCAAGAAGAACGGCAAGCAAGTTGCTGCTCAAGTGAAGAAGCCTAAGTCTGGTCCTAAGCCTGAGACTAAGTGCTTCTACTGCAAAGGGACTGGTCACTGGAAGCGGAACTACCCCAAGTATTTGCTGGATAAGAAGGATGGCAAAGTAAACAAAGGTATATTGGATATACATGTTATTGATGTGTACTTTACTAGTGTTTATAGCAACCCCTCGGCATTTGATACTGGTTCAGTTGCTAAGAGTAGTAACTCGAAACAGGGAGTTGCAGAATAAACAGAGACTAGTAAAAGGCGAGGTGACGATGTGTGTTGGAAGTAGTTCCAAGATTGATATGATCATCATCGCACACTCCCTATACTTTCGGGATTAGTGTTGAAACTAAATAAGTGTTATTTGCTGTTTGCGTTGAGCATGAATATGATTTGATCATGTTTATTGCAATACGTTTATTCATTTAAAATTAGAGAATAATTGTTGTTCTGTTTACATGAATAAAACCTTCTATGGTCATACACCCAATAAAATGGTTTGTTGGATCTCGATCGTAGTGATACACATATTCATAATAATGAAGCCAAAAGATGCAAAGTTAATAATGATAGTGCAACTTATTTGTGGCACTGCCGTTTAGGTCATATTGGTGTAAAGCGCATGAAGAAACTCCATACTGATGGGATTTTGGAATCACTTGATTATGAATCACTCGATGCTTGCGAACCGTGCCTCATGGGCAAGATGACTAAACCGCCGTTCTCCGGAACTATAGAGAGAGCAACAGATTTGTTGGAAATCATACATACAGATGTATGTGGTCCGATGAATATTGAGGCTCGTAGCAGGTATCATTACTTTCTGACCTTCACAGATGATTTGAGCAGATATGGGTATATCTACTTAATGAAACAAAAGTCTGAAACATTTCAAAAGTTCATATAATTTCAGAGTGAAGCGGAAAATCATCGTAACAAGAAAATAAAGTTTCTACGATCTGATCGTGGAGAAGAGTATTTGAGTTACGAGTTTGGCCTTCAGTTAAAACGATGTGAAATAGTTTCAGTACTCACGCCACCTGGAACACCACGGTGTAATGGTGTGTCCGAACATCGTAACCGTACTTTATTAGATATGGTGCGATATATGATGTCTCTTACCGATCTACCACTATCGTTTTGGGGTTATGCATTAGAGACAGCTGCATTCACGTTAAATAGGGTACCATCTAAATCCGTTGAGACGACATCTTATGAACTGTGGTTTGGCAAGAAACCAAAATTGTCGTTTCTTAAAGTTTGGGGTTGCGATGCTTATGTGAAAAAGTTTCATCCTGATAAGCTCAAACCCAAATCGGAGAAATGTGTCTTCATAGGATACCCACAGGAGACAGTTGGGTACACCTTCTATCATAGATCCGAAGGCAAGACATTCGTTGCTAAGAATGGATCCTTTCTAGAGAAGGAGTTTCTCTCGAAAGAAGTGAGTGGGAGGAAAGTAGAACTTGATGAGGTAATTGTACCTCATCGATTATTGGAAAGTAGTTCATCACAGAAACTGGTTCCTGTGACACCTACACCAATTAGTGAGGAAGTTAATGATGATGATCATGAAACTTCAGATCAAGTTGTTACTGAACCTCGTAGGTCAACCAGAGTAAGATCCGCACCAGAGTGGTATGGTAATCCTGTTCTGGAGGTTATGTTACTAGACCATGACGAACCTACGAACTATGAAGAAGCGATGGTGAGCCCAGATTCCGCAAAATGGCTTGAGGCCATGAAATCTGAGATGGGATCCATGTATGAGAACAAAGTATGGACTTTGATTGACTTGCCCAATGATCGGCGAGCCATAAAAAATAAATGGATCTTCAAGAGGAAGACGGACGCTGATAGTAGTGTTACTATCTACAAAGCTAGACTTGTCGGAAAAAGTTTTTTGACAAAGTTCAAAGTGTTGAATACGATGAGATTTTCTCACTCGCAGCGATGCTTAAGTCTGTCCGAATCATGTTAGCAATTGCCGCATTTTATGAAATCTGGCAAATGGATAAACAAAACTGCATTCCTTAATGGATTCATTAAAGAAGAGTTGTATATGATGCAACCAGAAGGTTTTGTCAATCCTAAAGGTGCTAACAAAATATGCAAACTCCAGCGATCCATCTATGGACTGGTGCAAGCATCTCGGAGTTGGAATATACACTTTGATAAGTTGATCAAAGCATATAGTTTTATACAGACTTGCGGTGAAGCCAGTATTTACAAGAAAGTGAGTGGGAGCACTACATCATATTTGATAAGTATATGTGAATGACATATTGTTGATCGGAAATAATGTAGAATTATTCTGCAAAGCATAAAGGAGTGTTTGAAAGGAGTTTTTCAAAGAAAGACCTCGGTGAAGCTGCTTACATATTGAGCATCAAGATCTATAGAGATAGATCAAGACGCTTGATAAGTTTTTTCAATGAGTACATACCTTAACAAGATTTTGAAGTAGTTCAAAATAGAACAGTCAAAGAAAGAGTTCTTGCCTGTGTTACAAGGTGTGAAACTGAGTAAGACTCAAAGCCCGACCACGGCAGAAGATAGAAATAGAATGAAAGTCGTTCCCTATGCCTTGGCCATAGGTTCTATAAAGTATGCCATGCTATGTACCAGATCTATTGTATACCCTACACTGATTTTGGCAAGGGAGTAAAATAGTGACCTAGGAGTAGATCACTGGACAGCGGTCAAAATTATCCTTAGTGGAATAAGGATATGTTTCTCGATTATGGAAGTGACAACAGGTTCGTCGTAAAGGGTTACGTCGATGCAAGTTTTGACACTAATCTAGATGACTCTAAGTCTCGGTCTAGATACATATTAAAAGTGGGAGCAATTAGCTAGAGTAGCTCTGTGTAGAGCATTGTAGACATAGAAATTTGCAAAATACTTACGGATCTGAATGTGACAGACCCGTTGACTAAAATTATCTCACAAGCAAAACATGATCACACCTTAGTACTCTTTGGGTGTTAATCACATAAGCGATGTGAACTAGATTACTGCCTCTAGTAAACCCTTTCGGTGTTGGTCACATGATGATGTGAACTATGGGTGTTAATCACATGATGATGTGAACTATTGATGTTAAATCACATGGCGATGTGAACTAGATTTTGACTCTAGTGCAAGTGGGAGACTGAAGGAAATATGCCCTAGAGGCAATAATGAAGTTATTATTTATTTCCTTATATCATGATAAATGTTTATTATTCATGCTATAATTGTATTAACCGGAAACATAATACTTGTGTGAATACATAGACAAACAGAGTGTCACTAGTATGCCTCTACTTGACTAGCTCGTTGATCAAAGATGGTTATGTTTCCTAGCCATAGACATGAGTTATCATTTGATTAACGGGATCACATCATTAGGAGAATGATGTGATTGACTTGACCCATTTCGTTAGCTTAGCACTCGATCGTTTAGTATGTTGCTATTGCTTTCTTCATGACTTATACAAGTTCCTATGACTATGAGATTATGCCACTCCCGTTTACCGGAGGAACACTTTGTGTGCTGCCAAACGTCACAACGTAACTGGGTGATTATAAAGGTGCTCTACAGGTGTCTCCAAAGGTACTTGTTGGGTTGGCGTATTTCGAGATTAGGATTTGTCACTCCGATTGTCGGAGAGGTATCTCTGGGCCCACTCGGTAATGCACATCACTATAAGCCTTGCAAGCATTGTAACTAATGAGTTAGTTGCGGGATGATGTATTACGGAACGAGTAAAGAGACTTGACGGTAACGAGATTGAACTAGGTATTGAGATACCGACGATCGAATCTCGGGCAAGTAACATACCGATGACAAAGGGAACAACGTATGTTGTTATGCGGTCTGGCCGATAAAGATCTTCGTAGAATATGTGGGAGCCAATATGAGCATCCAGGTTCCGCTATTGGTTATTGACCGGAGAGGTGTCTCGGTCATGTCTACATAGTTCTCGAACCCGTAGGGTCCGCACGCTTAACGTTACAATGACGGTTATATTATGAGTTTATGTGTTTTGATGTACCGAAGGAGTTCGGAATCCCGGATGAGATCGGGGACATGACGAGGAGTCTCGAAATGGCCGAGACGTAAAGATCGATATATTGGACGACTATATTCGGACTTCGGAAAGGTTCCGAGTGATTCGGGTATTTTTCGGAGTACCGGAGAGTTACGGAAATTCGTATGGGGCCTTAATGGGCCATACGGGAAAGGAGAGAAAGGCCCCAAAGGGAGGCCGCACCCCTCCCCATGGACTAGTCCAAATTGGACTAGGGAGGGGGGCGCCCCCTTCCTTATTTCTCCTTCTCCCTTCCCTTCTCCTATTCCAACAAGGAAAGGAGGAGTCCTACTCCCGGTGGGAGTAGGACTCCCCCCTTGCCGCGCCCTCCTCCTTGGCCGGCCGCCTCCCCTTGCTCCTTTATATATGGGGGTAGGGGGGTACCCCATGGACACACAATTGATCATTGATCTCTTAGCCGTGTGCGGTGCCCCCCTCCATCATATTACACCTCGATAATATCGTAGCGGTGCTTAGGCGAAGCCCTGCGTCGGTAGAACATCATCATTGTCACCACGCTGTCGTGCTGACGAAACTCTCCCTCAACACTCGGCTGGATCGGAGTTCGAGGGACGTCATCGAGCTGAACGTGTGCTGAACTCGGAGGTGCCGTGCGGTTGGTACTTGATCGGTCGGATCGTGAAGACGTACGACTACATCAACCGCGTTGTGTTAACGCTTCCGCTTTCGGTCTACGAGGGTACGTGGACAACACTCTCCCCTCTCGTTGCTATGCATCACCATGATCTTGCGTGTGCGTAGAATTTTTTTTAAATTACTACATTCCCCAACACATCTTGATAGGCTTTGTTTGCTATCTTGTTCTCATTCGCTTCTCTGTCCGACTTGCAGGACTACCACAACCTCCGTGCGGCTGCCTTCAACTCCCAGGCTCGGGAGCTGACCCAGAAGACTGCTGATCTAACTGAGAGCCGGAGTAAGTGCTTCATCTTTTATCTCACGTGGGGGCGCGTCAGCGCACCCACTGGGTGTAGTCCCCGAGATTCAGGGCCGACTGCTGAGCAGTCGGGTCGGATCTTTCTTGACGACTTCTTTCTTATTGCTCTTTTCTTCTCTGCCATATCTGCAGCGGCCAACGCCAAACTGAGGGAGCAGCTGGGTGGAACCCAGGCCGCCCTTCGTGCTAAGGAAGCCGAGTTCGACGCCTTGGCTCAGGAGCGTGACCGCCTGGTCAAGAAGCTGGCCGACCAGGAGGGGAGCCACAAGGCGGCCCTGAAAGCGGTGCAGGATAGCGAGGCCGCCCTCCAAGCCGAATATGAGACCGAGGCGGCGAGCTGGGCCGAGGCGAGGCAGTCGTTGATCAACGGCTACGGCCAGATCGAAGACTTGGTTGACGGTAGGCCGCCTTCTTCTTCGTTCCTTGCTTGCCGCTTGCCGTTTGGTTCACTCTCTAACTTTGTTTTTTTTTCTTTCTCTTTCTTTCTCTTTCTTTCCTTCTTGTGCAGAGTACTTCCCTGGTTACTCTACTGCCGCCAACCAGGTCGTCGAGGCCCACCACGAGGCGCAAAGGCAGGCTGGCGCTGAGATCGCGCCGAACGCTCGCCGGTCACTTGAGAAACAGCTCCTGGCGATTCAAGCCCGGCTCCAGCCGGCTCACCGCATGCTCCGCCGGCTTCAACGTGTTGGGGCGCAAGTGCTGGCCGCTCTCTGGCCCGGCGAGGTGATTCCCCGCACCCCCAGTCGGACTGCCGACTGGCTGGAGGTAGCGGCCGGCCGCTTCGAAGCCTGGAAGGCTTCTGCAGCTCGGTCAGGCGCCAACCGGGCGCTGGAGTTCGTCAAAGCCTGGTATCCTGAGCTAAGCTTGGATCAGCTGGCCACCTGGCGGCAGGAGGCCGACACGGAGCTGGAGCCGGCGCGGTCGGCTATTATCCAGCGTGCCTCGGCGATTGCCGACTACACCGACACCAGCGCCTTTGCTCCTGAGGTGGATGATAACGGCGTTGCCCAGCCGGAGGAGTGGTTCGGGCTGAACCCAGCAGATGGCGAGGACTCGGCGGAGGAGATCGACTCCAGCGACGAGGGCGAGGAGGACGAGGAGGAGGGTGAAGACGCCGTGCCAGATGGTGGAGCAGCCGGCCAGCCTCAGCTTGACCGTGCCTCTAGCAACAAGGCGCGTGCGAGCGCACCGCCTGCAGCCGGTGATGATCAAGCCGAGACTCGCCAGCTGGCCACTCCTCCAGCCGGCGCTGCCGTCTCCACCGACCAGCCTGGCTCCCCTATTGCGCCCTTAGCCTAATCTGCCGCCTTTACTTTCCTGTTTTATTGCTCTTTGAACAATATTTTGTTAAGTTTGCGCAGTTCCACCCACTGGGGGTGTATTCAAACTATATTGACTGCCGGCCTGTTGAAGTTCTTATGTGTAAATATAATCATGCATGTGTTTGGCTTTCCACTGTTCTTGCTTTTCATCCTTTGGCTATTTCCTTTGCCGCCCTCCCTTGGTTGCCGCCTTCCCAGCCGGACAGTTGCTCTACAGTCTGTGGCTGGAGAAGTGCTTGGCCGGTTGGGAGGGCAAGTACTCTAGCTTTCTTGGATTGTAGTGAAGTGACTGGGAAGCTGGCCAGTCGGCTGCTCTGACAGCCGGTAGGCATGGTGGGAGGCCGGCTTCTGTTATATAAGTTCGTTAGTCCTTAGCCGTTTTTCGTATGGGCATCCTTTCCTGCCTTTGGCTCTTGCCAGTCGGACAGTCGGTTCTTCGAGCTGCGACTTACAACAAGAGAGGGCTCGGGTGCTGGCACACTACTTGTCTGACTTCAGGTAGAACTTTTAATATAACTCAAGGCGGCCAGTCCCCGGGCCGACTAGTCGAACTCGGTGCCAGATAGAGAATCAAATGTAATAGTACATTCATGGGTATGACACTCGTCATTTATAGATAAAGGAGGGTAGTCCCCGAGTGCGCCTCGGGGGCCCGTTGTCTTGTACTTAATAAAAAAAGGTAGCGTGATACATACTGCTTTTAACTGTAAAATCTTCTTAAGAGATTGGCGTTCCATGGTCGTTCCGACTCCTTGCCGGAATCATCCCTCTTGCGTGCCCTCGGCTTCTGTGCATCGATCAGGTAGTAGGAGTCGTTGCCTAGGGCCTTGCTGATGATGAAAGGGCCTTCCCAAGGGGCCGAGAGCTTGTGCTGGCCGGCTGTTCGCTGGATCAGCCGGAGCACAAGATCGCCCTCTTGGAAGGATCTTGGCTTGACCTTCCGGTTGTGGTAACGGTGCAAACCCTGCTAGTAGATGGTGGACCGGCTGAGTGCTAACAGCCGGCCTTCTTCCAGCAGGTCGACACCATCTTCTCGCGCTTCCTTGGCCTCTGCCTCCGTGTACATGGTGACCCGAGGCGAGTCGAACTCGATGTCAGTTGGGATGACAGCCTCGGCACCATATACAATGAAGAAAGGAGTGAAGCCGGTTGACTTGTTCGGGGTAGTACGCAGACTCCAGAGGACAGCCAGCAGCTCATCGAGCCAGCAGCCAGCCGAACGCTCCAGTGGTACGACCAGTCGGGGCTTGATGCCGGAGAGGATGAGGCTGTTTGCTCGCTCGACCTGGCTTTTTGACTGCGGGTGGGCAATGGACGCTAAGTCCAGTCGGATGCCCTGTGTCGCGCAGAAACGTGCCAGTGCTCCCTTGGCAAAATTCGTGTCGTTGTCGGTGATGATGCTGTGTGGTATACCATACCGAGTGGTGATGTCTGCGATGAATGTCACGGCAGTTGGCCCGTTCAGCTTCTTGATTGGCTTCGCTTCAATCCACTTGGTGAATTTGTCCACGGCGACAAGCAGATGTGTCATGCCGCCGCGGGCTGTCTTGAATGGGCCCACCATGTCCAGCCCCCAAACGGCAAAGGGCCAGGTGAGGGGGATGGTCTTGAGTGCAGAAGCCGGCAGGTGTTGCTTGGAGCTGAAGACTTGGCATCCTTTGCAGCATTTGACTAATTCCTTGGCGTCTTCCAAAGCAGTCGGCCAGAAGAAACCATGGCGGAAAGCTTTGGCGACAAGTGATCTTGAGGCCGCGTGGTGGCCGCATTCGCCTTGGTGGATATCCTTGAGGATTGCTATGCCCTTCTCTGGCTCGACGCAGCGCTGGAAGACTCCAGTGACGCTACGCTTAACAAGTTCTCTGTTTATTATTGCGTATGCTCCGGCTCGGCGTTGAACTAGTCTTGCCGAGATCTCATCAGTCGGCAGCTCTCTGTTTACTAGGAAGTTGAGGATGGGCTGGGCCCATGATGGAGCTGTGACTTCTTCTGTTGTCAGTACGGCTACTGTGACCCGGGTGGGTGGGTTGGGTGGTGAAGAGTTGGAGTCGGCCACCGCCTGTTGTGTCGTTGCAGTCCCCGGGCCGACTGCTGCAGTCCCCGGGCCGGGTTCTGAAGTCCCCGAGCCGGGTGCGACTACGGCAGTCCCCGGGCCGCTTGTCGAAGTCCCCGAGCCGCCTGCTGGGTTCCCCCAGTCGGATCCGACTGCATCAGGGGCAGGCGGTACGAAGATGGAGTCCGATTCTGGAGACGGCTTGACAGACGGTTTGAGGAGGCGCTGGAGAGAGACGCCGGTTGGTATAGCTTGTCGGGTGGAGCCGATCCGTGCCAGGGCATCTGCTTGCTCGTTGTCGGCCCGTGGCACGTGGAGGAACTCGCACCCTTCAAAGTATCCGCTGATTTGCTGGACGAGGAATCGATAGCTCGCCATGTTTGCGTCCTTGGCGTCCCAGTCGCCAGATGACTGCTGGACCACCAAATCCGAGTCGCCATAACACAGGATCCGGCGTATGCCGAGTTCTTTGGCTAGCCGGAGCCCGTGTATGAGCGCCTCGTACTCAGCCACATTGTTGGAGGCGGCAAAATGGATTTGCAATGTGTATCTGAGCTTGTCGCCCTTGGGAGAGGTGAGGACGATGCCGGCTCCCAAGCCGGTGCGCATCTTGGATCCGTCGAAGTGCATCCGCCAATGAGTGGAGTCGGGAGCCGGCGGTAGGTACTGGTCTCGGCCCAGTCGACAAGGAAGTCGGCCAATGCTTGGGACTTGATGGCGGTGCGGGGCTGGTAGAAGATCGTGTAAGGAGCCAGCGCAATGGCCCACTTAGCCACCCGGCCGGATGCATCCCGGCTGCCTATGATCTCGGCAAGCGGGGCAGTGCATACGACCGTGATGGGATGCTCTTGAAAGTAGGGCTTCAGCTTCTTGGCGGCGAAGTACACTCCATAGCACATCTTCTGGTAATGCGGGTAGTTTTGCTTCGAGGTGGACAGTACTTCGCTTAAATAATATACCGGCCTCTGGACTAACTGAGCTCGGCCTTCTTCTGGGCGCTGGACCACGATGACTGTACTGACCACTCGGCTAGTCGCAGCAATGTAAAGGAGCATGGGCTCTTTCTCAGTCGGCGCTGCCAGGACAGGTGGTGTGGTCAGCATCTTCTTCAACTCGTGGAAAGCTTGGTCTGCTTGGTCGTTCCACTCGAAGTGGGTGGACTTCTTCATGAGTCGGTACAGGGGGAGAGCCTTCTCCCCTAGCCGGCTGATAAAGCGGTTTAGGGAGGCCAGGCACCCGGTAAACTTCTGAACGTCTCGCAACTTGGTAGGAATCTCCATTCTCTCTATGGCCTTGATCTTCACTGGGTTGCACTCAATGCCGCGTTCGGAGACCAAAAAGCCTAGAAGCTGGCCGGCTGGTACTCCGAACACGCATTTCTCAGGGTTGAGCTTGATCTGGAATCGGCGCAAGTTGGCAAATGTTTCTCTGAGGTCTTCCAGCAGGGTGCCGCGCTTCTCCGTCTTCACCACAATATCGTCTACATAGACGTGGGCATTTCTGCCGAGTTGCTTGAGGAGGCATTTCTGCATGCAACGCTGAAAAGTGGCACCGGCATTCCTCAAGCCGAATGTCATAGTCAGGTAGCAGAAAGCTCCGAATGGTGTGATGAAGGCGGTCTTCAGGCGGTCGGCTGGGTCCAACTTGATCTGGTGGTATCCTGAGTAAGCATCCAAGAAACTCAACAGCTCGCATCCGGCTGTGGAGTCTATCACTTGATCGATCCGTGGTAGGGCAAACGGATCTTTGGGGCAGGCTTTGTTGAGGCTGGTGTAATCTATACACATACGCCATTTATTGTTCTTCTTCAACACCAAGACCGGGTTGGCAAGCCACTCTGGAAAAAACACCTCCATAATGAAGCCGGCGGCCAGGAGCCGGGCTATCTCTTCTCCTACGATCCTTCTCTTCTCCTCCGACAGTCGGCGGAGAGGCTGCTTGACTGGTTTCGCGTCCGCTCGGACGTGTAGCTTGTGCTCGGCGAAATCCTTCGGAACACCCGGCATGTCCTTTGGGGACCATGCAAAGATGTCCCGATTCTCACGGAGGAAGTCGACGAGCTCGCCTTCCTATTTACTGTCCAGGTTTGCACCAATGACAGCAAACCTCTCCGGGTTCTCCGGGTCCAGAGGTATCTTCTTTGTCTCCTTGGCCGGCTGGAAGGAGCCCTGAGCATCATATTCCTTGGGGCTGGGGGACAGGGCCGGCTGCTTGCCGGCCATGGCCACGACTCGGTCCAGCATCTTCTTCTCTTCAGCAATCACGAGGGACTCGGCCAGTCGGCTGCTGGCCGCAGCGCACTCGATGGACTTCTTGTAGTCTCCGGCTATGGTGATGATCCCCTTTGAACTCGGCATCTTCATCTTGAGGTAGGCGTAGTGGGGCACAGCCATGAACTTGGCCAGGGCAGGTCGGCCAAGCAAGGCGTGGTAAGGGCTCTCTAGATCCACTACTTCAAACCAGATCGCTTCTCGGCGAAAGTGATCCTTGTCTTCGAAGAGAACATCCATCTTGATCTTGCCGATTGGGGAACAGGACAGGCCGGGTACGATGCCATGGAACACAGTCCGGCTTGGCATGAGCTGCTTCGCCTTGAGGTTCAACTTCTCCATGGTGTCGTGGTACAGTATGTTGATGCTGTTTCCACCATCAATCAGCACGCGGGAGAAACGGGCAGCTTGCCTTTCCGTCGCGAGGGTGGCGTCCAATACTAATGCGTAGGAGCCGGGAGACGGCATCACCTCTGGGTGATCGGCCCGGCTCCAGCTGATAGGCCTTTCAGACCAATGCATGAACTCGGGGTTGCTGGAGGCGGCCGCGTTGACTTCTTGGTGCTGTCGGCGCCGACTGCGCTTATCTTCAATCTGGCTCGTGAAGACGACGTAGGCGGCGTGCTCATCTGGGAACTCATCCTGAATGGCTCTAACTGCTGGTCGAACAGCCAGCTGCTGAGGGGCTGGAGGCGGCGGGCCAGGAGGTGGAGGCGGCACCAGCCCCTCGCCCTTGGAGATCCGCGTGAGCCAATGGCACTTCCGGGTCGTGTGGTTGGACAGCTTCGCGCCGCTGTGGAACTTGCAGGGGGCATCGAGAGTTTGCTCGTAGGGGAAGGCCAGCTGCCAAGCCGGCCTGCCGGCCTTCTTCTTGGGCGCGGGCCGCTCTTCGGGCTATTCTTCTTCGACGGTGGCTACTTCCGACTGGTGGAAGGCGGCATAGGGGCCTTGCGCTTGTGGTTGTTCTGGTAGGGGCGTCGGTTGGAGTCACCAGCCGGCGTCTTGGGAGCCGGAGCGAGCACCTTTCCAGAGGCGTCCACTCGGAGCTCGGTCTTCGTTGAGGAGTCGGCCGTGGCGTACTTGTCTGCTATGATTAGCAGCTCGTCGAGGGTGGTCGGCTCGTCGTAGAGGAGTCGGTGCTTGAGGAGGGTGCCCTCTCGGCATCCGGCGGTGAAGTAGTCTATGGCTTGAACCTCGTGCACCCCCTCGCAGGAGTTGCGGAGCTCGGCCCAACGCGTGAGGTAGTCGCGAGTCGATTCGCTGGGCCCTTGGACGCATAAGGAGAGCTGGCGGGGCTTGGGAGGCCGCTTGTATGTGCTGGTGAAGTCGCAGATGAAGACTTCCGTGAAGTCTAGCCAGCTGTTGACGCTGTAGGGCTTGAGGCTGTTCAGCCAGGTGCGTGTCGTGCCTTGAAGCATGAGAGGGACGTACTTCACGGCAACGCGCCTGTTGCCGTTTGCTATGCTGACTGCGGTAGAGTAGTCGATCAACCAATCTTCCGGCTTCACGGAGCCGTTGTATTTTGGCGTGTCTCTTGGGAGTGAGAACCCTTTGGGGAAGGGCTCGTCGCGGATGCGGGGGCCAAAGCAAGGCGGGCCGACATCATCTTCTTCTTCTAGAGCCAGGGATCGCGCTAGGCGGTCGATCCGGTGGCGGGCATCATTTTCGCCGACTCCTTCGCGGTGGCCTAGTCGGCCACCGAGAGTCGGATGCGTGACAGGCGGTGGGGTGGGATATCTCTCCCCACGAGGCGGGGGGAGGCGGATTGCCTTGTCGTTCCACCGCTCGAGGGCAGCCTTCTGCGTCGTGCTCAATGGTGACCCGAGTCCGGCTGCGGCTAGCAGCCGGATCCTTGTCTTTTCTTGCGCGGGCGCCGCTTGCAGTCGGCGTCCGGGATGTCGCGGCGTGTTCTCGGCGTCGGGGAGGACTCTCAGCGCAGGCGCCGGCTTCATGCCGTTCTGCGGCCGCGTCGATCAGCTGTTGGATGCATCTAGTCATGTAGGGGAGCTCATCAGCCCCCAGCCCGTTCAGCTCGTCTACGGCCGCCTGAGCGGCACACAGGGTCTCGAGTGGCGTGGCGTAGACTGGGCGGTCTGCTCCCAGCATGCTGGCGATGGCCGCGCCGCGCTTCTTGTCGAGGCCGGCTCGGCTCGGCCCGCCAGGAGGCGGCGTACCAAAGGCGGCGTGGTAGACTTCGCGCTGGTGAGCCTCAGTGAGGCGTCTCATGGACGCTATCTTCTGGCCCTCTGCGATGAGGGCGAGGTGGCGTGCCTCTAGAGTCTTGGCGTCGGCGTCGGCCGGGATGGGGACGGACAAGTCGTGCAGCGCCGCTTGTAGGGCGTCGTGGGCGTTCTCGCCCGAGACGGCGCCGTGGCTGATGACCAGCACCTCAGAGACAGCGCTGCTGCCACTGTCGGCTCGAGGGAGAGGGTCGTCGATGATCACCACGTTGGTGGGGAAGGCGTCAAGCGATGCCGTGTCGGAGTCGACAAGCATCGGGTCGGTGGAGCCGACCGACTCCAAGTCCACAGCAAGCTCGCTGGAGACGTGAAGCTGGTCGAGGAGGCTGACGAGGCAGCTCTCGGGCCAGTCTGTGCCTGCGTCGAACGCAGGCTCGTCGGAAATGCGAGTCTCGCCAAGAAGATCGGCAAGGCAGCTCGCCGCGCAGGCGTCGTCGACGCCTTGCAGCGCGTCAGGGCAAGCACCATCGGGCGTAGCGGGCTGGCTACGCTCGCGGGGGAGGAAAAGGGTTCCCGTCCAGAACAGTTCTCCGGACGATGGTGCACCTGGCCCCACGGTGGGCGCCAAATGTCGGGTGGTAGGTGCGACATATGCCAACGGGTGGCTTATCATTGTGGGAGCCAGTAAGACATCGCCGGTGCCTGGAAACGGGATAAGGCGAAGACATGCACGCCGGCGAATCTTACCCATGTTCGGGGCTCTCCGCGGAGATAACACCCCTAGTCCTGCTCTGCGGGGTCTCCGCATCATCACTAGATCAACACAAGTAGCTACAAGTGCTCCTTGAGCTGTTTGGCTAGGGGAAGAAGAAGGGCAAGGCTAGCTCTCCTTTTCTCTCTATGTGGTGTGTAAAATTCTGTGAGATCAACCCCTTGCATGGGTGTCCCGGGGGATCTATATAGGCCTACCCCCCAGGGGTACAATGGAAATCCGGTTGGGTGCGGGTCCCAGCCGTCAGTGTCTGTGCTCGCCGGCTTCTCCCCCGGCCGTTGGGGCCCACCGGCTGCCGGCCTCTTGGCCGACAGGCCGGCCCCACCGCCTGGGGGCCTTGTCGGCGGCTGGTTACTGTTGCCTCGCCCCTGATGACGAGGGCTTTGTTGAGGTAAGCTTGGCTACAGTGCCGCCGCCTGGCGGGCTCTCACTGTAGCCTCACCTCGTCTTGTCTCCTTAATGATGCACATGTTTCGAGGGAGGGAGGTAGCCGGCTATTGGGAGCCGGCTACGCCCCATGCCAACTAGGGGAGGTCGGGCCGCCTTCGAGCGTCTCTCTGGCTGAAGGGGCCCGCCACCCGCGGGCCGTACGGGCGCCTGGCGTGGGTGACGTCGCGGTCAATATGGCTACATTGCCGCGCAGGACGGGGGATGGCTGACCCGTACGGCACCCTATGGCCATGCATGCTCCGGGATTCGGGGGTGGTAGGTTGTACTGCGGCCACGCCCTGTCTTATCACCGTTATGTGGGTGCAGCCCTGGTGGGTGCAGTCTTGGCCAGCTTCTGGGAGTCGGCCTTCTTCAAGGCCGGCTTCTGGGAGTCGGTCCTCTTGGGGCCGGCTTCCTGGAGTCAGACATCTCATAGCTTTCTTCGGGAAGGTTTTTGAGGCCGGGTCGCCTTCTGGTAGTCGGCCTTGGGGATAGCCGGCCAGAGGAAGGCGGCCCCGTGCTCGGGATGCTTGAAGGCTCGATTGGCCTGGTAATTTTTCGAAGAGCCAGGGGGAGTCGGTTAAGCTACCCGTGGCCATTTACTCCGACAATAATGATGATCATCCAGTGGCTGAAAATATGAAGTTGAGGAAGGATCATGGTCTGAGACTATGGAGACAGACAAATCCATATGCCACAAGGAGAAGAACTGCTTTGGATTATCGTTTTCACACCATAGAACAACAAGGTTTCTATGAAACTGAGCTCGTGGACAAGAAGCCCATAGTTTGTGACATGAAATGGGTTGATTGGGATTATATTGATGGGAATGAAGACTATTTTCCCCATGTGCATGAAAGCTTTAGGATGAATGAAGTTGATGAGTTTGTTGGACAGAAATTGACAAAATGGAATGATGAAATCATTATGCAATTCTACTCCACTGCCCATTTCTACCCAGATGGTAAGATTGTGTGGATGACTGAGGGAACCAGGTACCAGTCCTCCATCTCTGAATGTGCCAAGCTTATCAATGCCAAAAAGGAGAATGATGATCTTGATGTGTATAGCAAACCCAAGAAGGGTCACAACTCAATGGCTAACATGTACAAGTCTATACTTGATGCAGCTCTGGAAACGCACAATCTAGGATGAATATATTATCTTCTTGCTGGATTGACCGCTATGAACACTATCTTGAGGTATACATTGTTGCCCAAGTCTAGAGATCACAGGATGATACTGTAACGCCCCGAGACCGACGCTCCAGACGCCTTCCATGTTTTTCGTTATAGTCGTGTGTTTTAATTTGTTTGTTGCATTCATCATCGCATCATACGCATTGCATCCGCATGTTTTCTTAAACTCGTGGTCCGTTCGTAGTTGCCCGTTCTCAGTCCAACCACTCACTTGACCTCGTTCGCCTAACCCCTCTCTGCACAGCGCATCGACCCCTTGACCGTGTCCGAAACTTCCCCGAACTCGATCCGGGCGGTCATGACCATTGGATTCGGATCATCCCCAAACATCCCTCTAATATCTTCGGTTTATTATTTGATCTCTCTTAACCTTTTTATCTCGACCGCCCGATGTAAATCGGAGGGTCCGATTACCCCTAACCAAAACCCTCTTGCTATTTAAACCGTCCAACCCTAGCCCTAGCCTGTCCAATCTCCACCAAATCCCCACGCCGCCGCCACTCCCTCCCTTGGTTTCAGCGCCGAGCCAACCACCATCCATCTCCGATCCCCCTCCCTTAAACCCGCGGCCTTTGACCACCTCCCGTGTTTTCCGGCCACGAGCAGGAGCCCCTGCCTCGCACCTCCTGCGGGCCTCCTCACCTGCAAGCAGCTGGAGCAGCAGCTCCCCGTCGCCGGAGGAACCTCGCCTCTGCCTTTTCTTCCTTCCCTGTTCCATTTCTTCTCCCCCAAACCTCACCTTGTTCTCCTCTATCTCTCTTTGAACAGGGCAACGGCGCCGCCACGATCCCCGCGCGCTCGCGATGCACCCGCCCGAGACCCCTGAGCAGGAGCGCTCGACCTCGTCTCCTCGCACCGCCAAGCCGCCCGAGCACCTCCTCCTCCCGTGCGCCTCGTCTGCCTCGCCAGCAGGTCCCGTCGACGAGAACCTGCTCCTTTCCTCCCCTCCCGCTTGCCTTTCTCTGAGCTTCTCTGACCCCGCCGCGACGCCCTCTGCAGGTAGACATCGCCGCCGTGGATCCACGCCAAGCTCCGCCGTCCCCGCGCCCCTACCGTCTCGCCAGATCCGGCAGGTCCTCGTCGCCGCGCCGCGCCCCCTGCATCGCGCCTCCACTCCCCTGCTTCACCTGCTTGAGCCGCCGCTGCTCTGCTTCCTGACGAGCAGAGGAGCTCGCTCGCCCGCTTCTTCGCCTGTGCGTGGCCGCCCGGATGGGCCACATCGTCTGCCTCTAGCACCCCCCGTGGGTCGCTTCCTCTCCATATCCGGCCCAGTGGCCCATGGTGAGCCGCCCCCAGCGCCTGCCCTGTTCGGCCCCTGTTCCAGATTCAGCCCGCCTATGTTTTTTCCGAGCCCTGTGAATTTGTCTAATTATCCAGAGTTGGCAGAATTGTAGAAAAACCCTCTAACTTCATGCATATAATTACTCATGAATTATGCATCATATGTAAAAAACTTCATATATTTAAAAGGCTTAGATTTTACTTTAGTTTCATAATATGCAACTCTCATCCATGTTAAATTTATTTAAAATGCTGTTTGTTTAAATTTGCATAAATGCCATGCTAAAATGTTTTATTTCATAACTAAATAACCGTAGCTCCAAATTTAATAAACTTTATATGTAAATGGGGTAGAAAAATGCCTAGTTTAACTTGGTGCACCTTATTTTGCTGTTTAACAACATTAAAATTGTGTTTAGGGCAGAACAGTACCAAATCAAAATATGCATATGAGGATTTTCCGGAATTGTTTGTTGTTCCGGCCTCATTTAAACTTGCCTAGATAGGTAGTTTTGTTATGCTTCACCCCTTGCCATGTTTTACAACATTTAATATTGTTGGGTACATAACTAAGAGAGAACTAAATGAGTCTTGTGGTGTTTCGTCAATATGCAAGTCGTTGCATACTGAGCTCCACTTAATTTGTAGTGTTGTTTGTGCACTTTGCCAAGCCATGCCTTTTTAAACCGGACATGCATCATACTTGATTGTGCATCATGCCATGTTTATGTGATGGTTGTTTCCATGATGTTTCCTTCTTTCCGGTTGCGCTTCTCCTTGATAGTTCTGGTTACGTTGCGATTGTGAGGATCCGTTCGACTACGTCCATTTGTCTTCTTCATGGACTCGTTCTTCTTCCTTGCGGGATTTCACGCAAGATGACCATACCCTCGAAATCACTTCTATCTTTGCTTGCTAGTTGTTCGCTCTATTGCTATGCCACGCTACCTACCACTTGCTATATCATGCCTCCCATATGGCCATGTCAAGCCTCTAACCCACCTTTCCTAGCAAACCGTTGTTTGGCTATGTTACCGCTTTTGCTCAGCCCCTCTTATAGCGTTGCTAGTTGCAGGTGAAGATGAAGATTGTTCCATGTTGGAACATGGATATGTTGGGATATCACAATATCTCTTATTTTAATTAATGCACCTATATACTTGGTAAAGGGTGGAAGGCTCGGCCTTATGCCTGGTGTTTTGTTCCACTCTTGCCGCCCTAGTTTCCGTCATACCGGTGTTATGTTCCTTGATTTTGCGTTCCTTACGCGGTTGGGTGTTATGGGAACCCCTTGACAGTTCGCTTTGAATAAAACTCCTCCAGCAAGGCCCAACCTTGGTTTTACATTTGCCAAACAACCTATTTACCCTTCCCTTGGGTCGGCCAACCCGAGGGTCATCTTTATTTTAATCCCCCCGGGCCAATGCTTCTCTAAGTGTTGGTCCGAACCGAGTAGACTGCGGGGCCACCTCGGGGAAACTTGAGGCTTGGTTTTACTCGTAGGATGTCTCATCCGGTGTGCCCTGAGAACGAGATATGTGCAACTCCTATCAGGATTTGTCGGCACAGTCGGGTGGTCTTGCTGGTCTTGTTTTACCATTGTCGAAATGTCTTGTAACCGGGATTCCGAGCCTGATCGGGACTTCCCGGGAGAAGGAATATCCTTCATTGACCGTGAGAGCTTCTGATGGGCTAAGTTGGGACACCCCTGCAGGGTAAAAACTTTCGAGAGCCGTGCCCGCGGTTATGTGGCAGATGGGAATTTGTTAATATCCGGTTGTAGTAAACTTGAAGTAAACTCTTCTAAAATACACCAATCGCGTGCGTAACCGTGATTGTCTCTTTTCGGGGTTGTTCGATGGGAGAACACGGTTTTTGGGTTATGTTTGACGTAAGTAGAAGTTCAGGATCACTTCTTGATCATTACTAGTTGACGACCGCTTGCTAAGCTTCTCTTCTCGCTCTTGTTTCATAAGTAAGCCACCATACTTTGCTTAGCCGCTGCTGCAACCTCACCACTTTACCCCTTCCTTACCCATAAGCTTAAATAGTCTTGATCTCACGGGTGTGAGATTGCTGAGTCCTCGTGACTCACAGATTCTACCAAAACAGTTGCAGGTGCCGAGGATACCAGTGCAGACGACGCAACCGAGCTCAAATGGGAGTTCGACGATGACCTTGGTTGTTACTATGTTTCGTTTCCTGACGATCAGTAGTGGAGCCCAGTTGGGATGATCGGGGATCTAGCAGTTGGGTTATCTTCTTTTCTTTTAGATTTGTCCGTAGTCGGACTATGTGTGTACTCTGAATGTTGTATGATTTATTTGTTCATTGTGTGAAGTGGCAATTGTAAACCAACTCTCTTTATCCCTTTCTTGTTCATTACATGGGATTGTGTGAAGATGACCCTTCTTGCGACAAAACCACAATGCGCTAATGCCTCCAAGTCGTGCCTCGACACGTGGGAGATATAGCCGCATCGTGGGCGTTTCAGATACGTGGTCACTCCATCAACTTACTTCATTTGTTTGATGTGCCTCAGAAATTCAAAGTCATGAGCTTGATTGTAGAAACAGTGAAGAGGACATCAGCCGACCAGAAGAGGTCTTGTGGATATGCCGCACACATTCAGATGTTGATAAACTCCAATGTTGGAACTGGGACATATCTGCTTGACAAAGAGCATCTTCCTCTTAGGCCTGATTTTGAGGACAACAAGGTTGTCATGGATTCATCACATCCTACATGTGCAGAGGCCCAGGAGAAGGTCGAGAAAGCAAAGGCTGCACAAGTAGCAAAGGCTGCACAAGTAGCAAAGGCAGCAAGTGCCCCAAATGCTTCAACAGTGAATCTCAAGACCAAGCAAGATCAGCTCAGTTATCTACTTGAGGCTACCGTGAGGATTGAGAAAAGCTTGGCCACCTTGTCTCAGAATCAGGAGAGCCTCGAGAGGATCATTGAGACAAAGATGCATGACCTTGATGTGAAGGTCACGGAGATTCATAACATTGTGGAGAAGTTAAGGGATGATTGTCGGTGTCAAAACCGGTAGATCTCGGGTAGGGGGTCCCGAACTGTGCGTCTTAGGATCGAAGGTAACAGGAGACAGGGACACAATGTTTACCCAGGTACGGGCCCTCTTGATGGAGGTAATACCCTACTTCCTGCTTGATTATCTTGGATGAATATGGGGTTTACAAGAGTTGATCTACCACGAGATCGTAACGGCTAAACCCTAGATGTCTAGCCTGTATGATTATGATTATGATGCCCTCTACGGACTAAACCCTCCAGTTTATATAGACACCAGAGGGACCTAGGGTTGTACAGAGTCGGTTTACAGAGGAAGGAATCTTCATATCCGAATGCCAAGCTTGCCTTCCACGCCAAGGAGAATCCCATCCGGACATGAGAGGAAGTCTTCTGTCT
Organism: Triticum aestivum; assembly: GCF_018294505.1. Classification (NCBI taxonomy): domain Eukaryota; kingdom Viridiplantae; phylum Streptophyta; class Magnoliopsida; order Poales; family Poaceae; genus Triticum; species Triticum aestivum. The sequence goes on from NC_057805.1 coordinate 313,681,495, forward strand.
TCTATCTTCATGGCCCATTAGTCCGGCCTGCATCACATAGCCCGGACGCCCGAGGACCCCTTAATCCAGGACTCCCACTATAGCCCCTGAACCAGGCTTCAATGACGATGTGTCCAGCGTGCAGATTCTTTTCGGCATTGCAAGGCGGGTTCCTCATCTGAATACTCCAAACTAGCCCTCGAACACAAGAAACGGGTCCGGCTCTGCAAAACAGGCACCACACACAGCTGCAAAGAGCATAATATTTCACAAGTTCCATCGCTGACAACTTTTGTAGCGAGACGTTACGTCCCTGCCCGGTTATTATTTCGAACCGTTTTTTAGCTTCCCGCTCCATGTTTCGAGACGCGGTTTTCATTGGCACGTCTTGTCGAAGCAGAGATCGTGTCCCCTTATCGCAGGATTCTCATCAATACGGGTACCGCGCCGTCTGCACGACCCTTGGGGAATAGGCGAGTTTTAAGGCGAGTGGGGAGGCGCTTGATATTCGCTGCCTTTATAAGAGGATAAGGATCCATTCTTTCACCCATGCCTTCTTCCTCTCTGCCCATCCGTTCTCGAGCTCCAGCGCCCAAGCTTCCATCCTTTCCGCCCCCAAAAAAGCACTCCAACCATGTCCGGATCTGGAGCGTAGGGCAAGTGGATGGCCTCCTCCGTCACTGAGGAGAACATCACGGAGCTCCGGGAAGCGGGGTACTTGGCCCAGGAAATCGCCCACCGGCTTCCGACCAAGGGGCTGATCATTCCCACCCCGGAGCCCAACGAGAGGGTGGTATTCATCCCCCCACTTCATCCGCGGGTTAGGATTTTCCCTCCACCCCTTCGTCCACGGACTCATGTTCTACTACGGGCTAGATTTCCACGATCTAGCCCCAAATTCTTTCCTCAACATCTCGACATTCATTGTCATGTGCGAGGCCTTCCTCCGCATCCCACCCCACTTCGGATAATGGCTAAAGATCTTCAATGTGAAGCTGAAAGTGGTGGATGGTCAACATGCAGAGTGCGGAGGCGCCATGGTGAGCAAACTGTCCAACGTCACATGGCCCACAGGCACCTTTGTGGAGACTGTCAAAGGGTGGCAACAACAGTGGTTCTACGTCAAAGATCCCTGCGACACCAGCTGGGCCGCAGCTCCCGAATTCAATTTCGGGCCCGCGATGCGGCTTACCTCCTGGCTAAAAAAGGGCCTGGACTGGGCATCGTCAGATGAGGTGTTAGCGCTGCAGACCCGCATCAAGAGCATGGTGGACAAGAACATCAAGCTTGTCAATGTGATCCAGGTGATGCTTGTTCGCCGGATCCTTCCTTGCCAAAGCTGGACTTGCCATTTGTGGGAGTTCGGTCCGGCCAAGCACCAGACCTTGCAATAGTTCTTCGGCGCCACGCATGAAGGTATCTGGAAGGTGCTTTTCAAGGCCAACCAGTCATGGCCGAAGACGACCAAGGACCGCGGCCATGACCTGACTCATCCAGCCAGTCCGATAAGTTCTTCATATTTTGAGGTGTATCCTCTACCTGTGCATTCAAGGAAGATGTCCAAGCTTCCCCATTTGTCTTTTCAGGGCTGGATAAAGAAGGCGGAGCGGATCCAATGTCTGGATCCGCTGCCCTAAAACCCAGCTATCCCACTTCTGATGAAGATCCTGGTTCCGGCACCCTACCAGGCGTCGGAGAAGAAGGCTAAGAAGAAGGGCCAGGAGGCGAGAAGCGGCCTCCGCCGTAAAGGAACTTCGGACGCAACGTCCAAAGATGCCGAAACCCACTCCTCCCCCGCCGAGAACGACGACGAGGAGGAGGAAAGAAATTCTCCCCCCGAGGGGGGAAGGAAGAAAAGGGCGGCCTCGACAGATCTGGAGGCAGAGGCGGAGGCGTCCAAGAAAGGGAAGGTCTCCCTTGCGGACAATTCCGCATCGGACGCCGATAGCAGCTCCGAGTGGCGTTCCACGGAGAAGCCCCTGGCCGAATCGTAAGTACTCAAAGGCACTTATGCACATATATATATATATATATATATCTAGCTCCTTTACTTCGTGGTTTTAACATGTTGAATCATGTGCTGCAGTCCGGCTCACACCCACCTCCAGCGATCCTAATCTTCGGGGAATTCACTAGATCCAAAGGTGATGGACAGCGAGTCACCTCCGCCGGCCTCCTCCCCCAAGATTACGGATGACACCGAAGTGTTGTCCCGAAGGACCCTCCCAGGCCAGGGAGAGGTGCGGGAGGCCATCGAGGTGGTGCCAGAGGGTGATACCTCGGCCGCTGGACACATGGGGGAGCAAACCCCCTAGAAACTGGCGATGGGGGCCATACCCAATTCGGCCCCCAGCCGAATACTATTCTGGAGGCACATACGGCTCCGGAATCTGGTAAGCAGCCTCCTTCGAAAGAAGGAGGTGCACCTGTTTTGCTGGTGACCTCTGGTGACCTCTGTCCATCCAGAGGCACCGGATACTCTACTGGAAGCGCTTCGAGGTGCTTCCATTGTAGAAGAACACCGTATCCTTATAGGTACGGTTATTGAGAGGGTTCAGTCCGCAAAGAGTGGACTGACCAAAGCCTGCATCAGCCCTCTAACAGGCTTTGAGGTATGTGACAGAATTATGCAAAAAGAATGTCGTAGTATAGACAGTAGCCCCTGAGACTCTGTCCGGTGTTCGAAAAGAAAGGCCGGACAGAGGATCGAATAATTTTCGCAGGAGACTAAGCATGTGTCTATATGAATAAGCACGCGTCGATGCTGGCTGCGACCTCCCATTCTGCCGAAGTCTCCAAACTGAAGCAGAGTCTGGAGCAGGCCGATCAAGAGCTCGACCGTGTCAAAAAACAACTAGAGGACAAGCAAGGTATGCAATGGGCTGTTCAGATCTAAAATGATATGAATTGCTTATGTTGAGCATGTTATTATGATGTTTCATAGGAGCTGCGGCCGAGGTGGAGTCCCTCAAGAACGTGTTGGCCGACACCCAGAAGAAAGCAGAGAAGGAACAAGCCGCCTGCAAAAAACACGAGTCAAGGGTCGGGGAGGTTCAGCAGGAGCTTAAGGACGCCATAAAGAAATGCGAGTCCTTGGAGCGCAAAATTGCGGACCAAGAGTCCGAACTTGCTAAGGCCCGCCAAAGCGCACAAGAGGCCCGGCTTGAAGCCCAGGGCGCCCTCCGGGAAATCCGGGAGGCCAAGCAGATTGCGGCGGGTAAGGCCTTTATTATGCAGAAGAAATTTGTGGAGAGAAGGTACCTCTTACTGACCCGGATTTGGAGTTCTCCAGGAGCATTTGCGGATCTGCCTCGCAGTGTTGCTGATGCTGCAGAGTTCTTCCGAGCCGAAGAGGGGAGCTCAACGGGGAAGATGTTCTGGTTGCAATACCTTGTGCCAGAGCATCCGGTGCCCCTCCGCGATCAGCCGAAACAGTTGACTGAACTGCGTAGGGTGGCCGGATTGGCCATGAAGGATTTGATAATCCGTCTATGGCCTGCCGAAGCCATTCCTAGCAGCCACTTCGGGCTCGTGAAGCAGCTGGTCGATGCCTGCCCCCGTCTTGATGCCATAAAGTGGTTGGTTTGCATCGAAGGTGCGGATGGCCTTCGCCCGTGTCAAGATGCAGTGGGCGAAGATGAATGCTGTCAAACTCATGACCGAGGGACCGCCTGCGGGCAAAGAGCACCGCACACCCGAGCGGTATTTTCATGATCTTCTGGAAGGATCCCGCATTGTGGAGGGCCAGTGCGCGAAGGACATTATTTTTGAATGAATGCATTCATGTTATCCAGTCCTGTATTATGGAATAAAGCCTATATGTAATATATTGCTTGTTGTTGTGTGAAAATATCCCCTCCTATGCGGCCATTTATTTAATCTGAGAGTTGGCCAGTCGTCGGCTTCAGCCCCCACGTAGGTAGTACGGGGGTGTTCGGGTTGGAGCCGAAACACACTTGACCCAAGAGTTTGATCCTTGAAGGAGGTGTTTAGTGCAGCGAACCAAGCAATCGGACTATGTGGCTTATCACCCTCACTTAGCCATAGGAGTTTGACAATAGGAGTATAGGCGCAGCCCCTAGTTAGTATTTATTTATCCGGACTAGGGCGCTGTAGAGACCTGATCGGTTGAAGGCCGATCCGTCGCATAATGCGGAAAAAATCGCAAGAGATTTATTTTTAGCCACCGAATAGCTGACCAGCTCTTGCCTCATCATGACAGTCAGTTTTTGGCTTTGTCTACTGAGGTGTTGTCCGGATGAACCAGAAACACAATCGCAGTAGTTCTCCCTTTAGTACCCTAGCCAATAAGACGGAACGTAAGGTAGCAAGCACAGGAGCCGGGCAACCCAACTATTGACCAAAGACATGATTCAGAGCCGATGCATATAATGCTATATTTGGGGCGCCAAATTATACTGTAAAAAGTGTTCAGACTTGTTGCAAATGTATGGAGCGTAAAGGAGCCCCTGGTGAGTTAAGTCGTACCAAAGTGTACGGGTGCAATCGATAAAGATAATGAAATATAATGAAGGAGTAAGCTAGTGCCACATATGTTGGGCCACGAACTGTTTCCACTATAATCTGATTGATACGTCAAAGCATATTTGTACAAATAATGCGATAAGCAATAAGGCTATTTAGCCTGCCGAGACCAAGGGGAAGCTGCGTGCAGGTCCTGAAAACAGGCGAAGTGATCGTCAAAAAGATCATCTAGATATTCTGCCGCGCGTCTATGCTGCTTGCCTCCTTGGTATGTTTATCCTTTGAAAGGATCGGCGATTAGGCCGTCGTGAGGGGCCTGTGGAAAAGAAACCTGAAAAGGATAGAGAAAAAAGGGAAAGTATGAGTGCCCCGATAAGGTCGAGCCTTATTGTGGGCAATGATCGAGTTATTCCTCCGTCTTTGCCTATGGTATTTTTAGTGCGTAGTTATGCACGCGTGGGACATACGCCGCAATTTGGTCGGGACTGAGACGGAGGCTGAATTGCTAGTCGAACTCCTGACGAGCTGGATTGTCATGCTGTGGAGTAGTCCGGACTCGTTTAATAGTGTCCGGGGGCTTGGCCGCCGAATTGATGTTCTGCTTGATAAGGCCGCCCTGTAATTCCGCTACCAGGGCCGCGGTGTGCTCCTCGGTACGAAGGGAGCATTCCATGTTTCCGTTGACTGTTATGACTCCGCGTGGTCTTGGCATCTTAAGTTTGAGATAGCCATAGTGTGGAACCACATTGAAGCGAGCAAATGCGGTTCGTCCGAGCAGTGCGTCATAGCCACTGCGGAAGGGGATGATGTCGAAGATCAAGTCTTTGCTTCGGAAGTTGTCTAGAGATCCGAAGACGACTTCCAATGTGATTGAGCCCGTGCAACGGGCCTCTAAACATGGTATTACTCCTTTAAAGGTAGTTTTTGTGGGCTTGATCCTAGACGGATCGATGCCCATCTTATGGACTGTGTCCTGATATAGCAGGTTAAGGCTGTTCCGCCGTCCATGAGGACTCGCGTGAGGTGGAATCCATCAATGATTGGGTCGAGGACCAGTGCGGCTGAGCCGCCGTGACGGATACTGGTCGGATGGTCCCTGCGATCAAAAGTGATTGGACAGGAAGACCATGGGTTGAACTTTGGGGCGACTGGCTCCATCGCGTATATCATGTTCACCATTTTGACTTGGGGGGAAATTTCTTCTGTCCCCCTGTGTTCGGTGGACGGGGCTCCTCGTCAATGTATTCACTTGGCGACCCCTTCTCCCTATTCTCGGTATTTAACTTACCGGCCTGTTTAAAGACCCAACAGCTTTTGTTGGTATGATTGGCAGGTTTATCGAGGGTGCCGTGGATCTGACATGGTAGATCGAGGATTCGGTCCAAGCTGGATGAGCCCGGATTGCTTCTTTTAAATGGCTTCTTCCGCGGACCAAACTTGGAGCCACTGAATCCGGCGTTGACTGCCATGTCATCGGTATTGTCACCGTTGTTCTCACACTTGTACCTGTTGCGTCGGGGCTTGCCGTTGCTATTTCTGTCTTCAGAGGTGCCAGCTTCGCTTGCATTGTTACTGCTATGGGCTAGCCAACTATCTTCGCCCGCGCAAAAGTGGGTCATAAGTTCCGTGAGGGCTGCTATGGACTTCGGCTTTTCTTGGCCAAGGTGACGGGCGAGCTATTCGTTGCGAATGCTATGCTTAAATGCCGCTAAGGCTTCGGCATCCGGACAGTCGACGATCTGGTTCTTTTTAATTAGGAACCTGGTCCAGAATTTCCTGGCCGACTCTCCGGGCTGTTGAACTATGTGACTTAAGTCATCGGCATCCGGAGGTCGGACGTATGTACCCTAGAAGTTGTCGTGGAAGGTGCCTTCCAAGTCCTCCCAGCTACCAATGGAGTTTTCTGGCAGGCTATTTAACCAGTGCCGAGCTGGTCCCTTGAGCTTTAGCGGGAGGTATTTGATGGCGTGAAGATCATCACCGCGGGCCATATGAATATGGAGAAGAAAGTCCTCAATCTATACTGCGGGATCTGTTGCTCCATTATATGATTCGATATTCACGGGTTTAAACCCTTCTGGGAATTCGTGCTCCATTACTTCGTCAGTGAAGCAGAGGGGGTGTGCGGCGCCTCTATATCGGGCCAAGTCGTGATGCAGCTCGGATGGAGTCCGTCTGCGGTTTTCGGCCCGGACGTGGTTATGCTTGTCGCGCCCGGCTAGATAGCCGTCCTCGCGCGTTTGGGCACGTCCCCTCGGTCCGTAGATCGATCTACTCTGACCTGCTCTATTTTCCAAGTCTTGCCGTAGGTCATACGTATATCCCCGAGCTGTTGTGTTTCTTTTTTTAAGGCGAGGTAGGGCGGGCTGGTGTTCGGCTCGAGTTGCCGTTCTGCCACGGCCACATGGTAGTCGGTCGCCCGCGTTACGCGCTGATGGTACGGGCTCCAGCGCCTCGTTGTCGAATTGAGGTAGCAGATTATGCTTCGGGTAACTCTTGGTTGGGCGCCCGAGGCTGTATTCCTCGGCTGCCAGGACATTAGTCCACCTGTCGTTGAGCAGATCTTGATCAGCTTGAAGCTGCTGCTGCTTCTTTTTCAGGCTCCTTGCAGTGGCTATTAGCCGACGCTTAAAGCGCTCCTGCTCGAGGGGTTCCTCAGGCACGATAAAGTCTTCATCACCGAGGCTCACCTCATCCTCGGAGAGTGGAAGATAATTACTATCCTCCGAGTCTTTGTTTACAGCCTGATCATCAGGGCTAATTTGCCCGTCTTCCCGATCATCCTGTTCGGAGGTTGGCTCGACGGGGTTTTCTTGGTGTTCGGCGCCGTCCGGAGTATTGTTGTCTCCGGTGCCGGTATTGCTGTCTCTTCCACGGCGTGATTTAGAGCGGCGCCACTGACGTCGGTGCTTTGGTTGTATCTCAGGAGGTTTATGCTCAACTGGATTTTTCTCGTTATCGCCGTTACCTTCTTTGGGTGTATCCGCCATGTATACGTCATATGAAGAGGTGGTCGTCCAGTGTCCGGTAAACGGCGGGTTTTGGGCCTACTCTTCTCTGGCATCGTCGTCCATACCATCGATGTCTTCGGAGTCGTAATCGAGCATGTCGGTTAAGCCCTCGACAGTGGCTATGAAGTGGGTGGTGGGTGGGACATAAAATTCCCCGCTCTCAGCCCCTATTCCGGGCTGGCGTAGTTCGGACGTTGCCCCTCTGTAATGACGAGGGATCGCATTAAGTCCAGAGCCTCGCTTAAAGGTGAGGTTTGGCCAGGGGGAGGAGAGTACGTGGAGTATGGCGGGAAGGAAACCCCTTGGCCGAGCTCACACGATGCTGACTCTGAGGGTTCGGAGCCAGTGTTCGGAGAAGAGTTCGGCTTCATGAAGACTGCTGGTGACACCACTTCCCCCGGCTCTCCCATACTGGGCTCAATAGCAGTGGAGAGTCCGGCGGGCTCGAGAATCCCGTCTTCGGACCTGGTGACGTGCTCCGGATCTAAGGCCAGAGTGGAGGTTGGGGTCGCGAACCCCTGGAAGATCAAGTCTCCTCGGATATCAGCGACGTAATCCAGTTTTTCGAAACTAATAGGTGACCTGGGGCATAGCTGTCGATCTGCTCTAGATGGCCAATTGAGTTGGCCCGCAGTGCGAAGCCGCCGAACACAAAGATCTGGCCAGGGAGAAAGACCTCCCTCAGGGCAGCATTGTTGTAGATGACTGATGGAGCCATCAAACCTTCTGTCGACGGCATAGTGGAACTCTCAACGAAAGCACCAATGTCGGTGTCAAAACCGGCAGATCTCGGGTAGGGGGTCAAGAACTGTGCGTCTTAGGATCGAAGGTAATAGGAGACATGGACACGATGTTTACCCAGGTTCGGGCCCTCTTGATGGAGGTAATACCCTACTTCCTGCTTGATTATCTTGGATGAATATGCGGTTTACAAGAGTTGATCTACCACGAGATCGTAATGGCTAAACCCTAGATGTCTAGCCTGTATGATTATGATTATGATGCCCTCTACGGACTAAACCCTCCGATTTATATAGACACCGGAGGGACCTAGGGTTGTACAGAGTCGGTTTACAGAGGAAGGAATCTTCATATTCGAACGCCAAGATTGCCTTCCACGCCAAGGAGAGTCCCATCCGGACACGGGAGGAAGTCTTCTATCTTGTATCTTCATGGCCCATTAGTCTGGCCTACATCACATAGCCCGGACGCCCGAGGACCCCTTAATCTAGGACTCCCTCAATGATGCTGAGGATGATGATGACAGACCCACCACCAACAGGTTCCAGTCAGTGCCAAGGGCATAGAGGTCTTCAGCCATGCCAGCTGCAGATTCCAGGACTACCATCTCAGCACCTACAGCAACAGCCACAGTTGCCCCTCCAGTACCTACTCCACCAGCTCCACAGACTTTAGCAAAGGCATTTGCAGATGGACTCCTCTCCACGCCATCTACAAACCCTGAAGCTACAAGCCAGAAAACCCCTTCAGGAGCTCCTGGAGATCGTGCCTAGAGTGTCGTATAGCACTATACGTTTTCAAACTTTTTAGTAACTTGTTGCCAAAGGGGGAGAAAGTATATAGATCATAGGCTGAGAGAGAGAGAGAGAGAGTCTTTTGTTGGTTTTATTTGCCTTGCTACTTTGGTTTGTTCGGTTGTTGCTACTCTTGCTACTACTTATGTGTTATGCTCGTGAGATACTTACGTGATCATGTGTTTGATCATACTATGCTTAACGTGTGCTTGCACGTCTATCTCTATGATTATTTGTGTATGATCAATCACTTGTATCCTTGGTGATGAGTGCATGTTACTTAATTCTTATCATTTTGTGCGCTCCACCAAGTTGTATGTGACATGGAAGAGTGACCCATGATCCTAATTGATTGTGTATTTGCATCCAAACACAAATTTTCAATAATGCACAAATTTAGGGGGAGCTCTTGCTTATCACATACTTCTCAAAGCGATGATATTTCATTCATATTATCATTTGTCGAAGCTTTGATCTATATGTTGTCATCAATTACCAAAATTGGGGAGATTGAAAGTGCAACTAATCCCCAGGTGGTTTTGGTAATTCATAACAACATATAGCTCATCGAACTAATATCCATTCAAGTTTAATATTTTAGAAAGTTCAATGAATGGCATTTCATGGACTAAGAATGTGGACCCCTCAAAATGCTAAGGACACATATTGGCAAAAGCTCAAGACTCTTCATTTTACTTTTAGTGATCCAAGATCACATTGAGTCCATAGGAAAGCCAATACTATTAAAAGGGGATGAGGTGTTGCTTATTGGCTTGCTTGCTCAAAGTGCTTAGTGATATTGCTCCAAAGCCCTCAACCACTTTCTCATTTCCAAATATGTCCAAAACCCAAAGTCAAACTCGGCCCCACGGATTCTTCCTATCCGGAGCCACCGAGTTCATATGACATAGCCACTGCCAGAAACCATAACAATTCAGTCACACTGATATGGATCTCGGTCTCACCGAGATGGCCTTGCAAACTCTCTGTTTCCCTTTGTAACATTTCGGTCTCGCCGAAATGAGCAATCGGTCCCAGCGAGTTTGCTTGACATCTTCTCTATTTGCTTATTGCTTCACTTCGGTCTCACCGAGTTGATGCAATCAGCGCCACCGAGTTGATGTTTGCCCTAAGCCCTAGCACATTGGTCCCGCCGAGTTGTTCCAGTCTGTCCCACCGAGATTCCTAACGTTCACATTTTGAACTAAAATGGTCTCACCGAGTTCTTGTATTCGGTCTCACCGAGTTGGGTCAAATGTGTGTAACGGTTGGATTTTGTGTGGAGGCTATATAAACCCCTCCACTCCCGTCTCCATATGTGATAAAGCCATCAGAACATGCCTACACTTCCAGCATACATTTTCTGAGATAGAACCACCTACTCAAGTGTTGAGATCAAGATATTCCAATCCTACCACAAGATTGTTGATTTCTAGCCTTCCCCAAGTTGCTTTCCACTCAAATCATCTTTCCACCATATCCAAATCTGTGAGAGAGAGTTGAGTGTTGGGGAGACTACCATTTGAAGCACAAGAGCAAGGAGTTCATCATCAACACACCATCTATTACCTTTTGGAGAGTGGTGTATCCTAGATTGGTTAGGTGTCGCTTGGGAGCCTCCGACAAGATTGTGGAGTTGAGCTAAGAAGTTTGTAAGGGCAAGTAGATCGCCTACTTCATGAAGCTCTACCCAAGTGAGGCAAGTCCATCATGGGCGATGGCCATGCTGGGATAGACAAGGTTGCTTCTTCGTGGACCCTTCATGGGTGGAGCCCTCTGTGGACTCGCGCAGCCATTACCATTCGTGGGTTGAAGACTCAATCAATGCGGATGTACGATAGCACCACCTATTGGAACCATGCCAAAAATCTCTGTGTCATCATTGTGTTTGCACTCTCCAAACCCTTCCCTTTACCTTCATATGCAATATTTTTACTTTCCGCTGCTACACTCTTAGAATTGCATTTATAGGTTGATTGCTTGACTTGTGCTCGTTGCTAAAATCTGCTCACAACTAAAATTGGGAAAATGTTAGATTTTTATTTGGTCAAGTAGTCTAATCACCCCCCTCTAGACCTACTTTTGATCCTACAGCAACCCACGCGAATAAAGTAGACAAGTAAGTTTTTATTTTTGTTTCAATAAAAAGAGTGATTGAAGTCCTATATGAAGAAGTAAGTATGGAAGAGTGGTTCTAATGAAGGCTTTGCGATGTGCAAGTTGAATTATGTGTTGAATTGATGTTTGGATGCCTGGAAATATGTCTACGTATTGCTTTGGAACTAACCTCGCAGGAGAGCAAGGAAAATAAATTTTTCGAAAGAAACATATTAAAATACGGCATTCTAGACAACCGCAAGCGGTCGTATGGGCAGTCGCATGACCTGCTGAAGGTTCCAACGCAAAGCAGCCAGAGGCAGTAGGAAAAAAGACGGTGTTTCAAATGGGCACAAGTGCTCGTTCGAGCGGTCGTTTAAATCTTTTGCAGAAAACAAAGAAAAAATCCAGAGCGTTCGACGGCGTTCCAAACAGACGCGTGCGCCCGTCCGAGCAGTCATTTGGCACCTTCGACCAGAAGAAGAAAATAATAGATCAGAAGACGGTGTTTAAATGGACGCCTCCACCGATATGAGTGGCCACATGAAATGATGACAGATGCAGGTAAGTTTTCAGGAAGAATGACAATGTTCCATGCGGGTGCTTGCGCCCGCATGAGCGGTTGTTTCGTCTCCTCGCAGCCCCAATAAGCCCGAGGAAGAAGGTAATTTCCCCCATCCCTCTCTTTTCTTCTTCTTCCTCCAAACCTCTTCAAACCCTAGCAAAACGTCGCTCGATCCCTCAGCTCGCTTGATTTCAGTTCAAATCCTTTCGTGTGAAATGTGATTGATCTACGATATGTTTCTCTCCAATCCCCAAGTTAGTTTTCACGAATCCATGTTCTACATGCCTAGCATTGCCATGACTAGGAGATGCATATTTTTTATTCAAATTTGAGATTTACTTTGGTTCATTGATGTTTTTAGAGTATGATGTTATGATTGTCGTCAGATCAATATTGTTTAAATGTATTGGACTGAAAAATTGTTTTATAGATGTTTACATGGAGGTCTTCTCACGTACGCAGTGCTTCGAGTTCATCCACCGCACCGCCTCAACAAGTTTTTACCCAGGGGATGGTCTTCACTGACCATGAAGTGAAAAGGAAGTTTAGGCAACTAAGCTCAAGGAAGATCAAAGCAACAAAGTGGGCTTGTGTGATGACACTCGCCAAGCTAGGTATTACACATGATTTCAATTTGCTTTTTCATAACGTCGGGTTGCACCATTTTGTTTACCATGGATGTGAGACATATGAACAGTTGGTGGTTGAGTATCTTAGGACTCTCTCTCATAATGTTGGTTTGATGCCCAATGCATATGAGGAGGAGAGGATCACTTTCCGTCTCCTAGACCAAGACTTCGACATCACTTTTCAGCAGTGGTGTGATTACTTTGGGTTCACCAACAATGATGATGACATCCGACATGTTTATGATTACACTGAGTCGCACCCTGATGCGGGACGCCACAAAAACAATCTTTCATAGAGCCAAAGAACTCACAAGGAGCAGCAACTATCTCTCTCAAATGGCAAAGAACAAGAGGAAACACTCCCAAATAAATTGCAGTGGATAACTAGCTTGGTTTACAAGGACGCAACCCAAACCACGAAACTTGTGAGCCTATGTAGAATCACAAGAGAGAACCACAAGGATCATATATGAATTGAGGACAGACCATCCAATCCACACACGAGCTAACACTCAACGTTACTAGTGCTCACAACACAACACAACCTCATCGGCTGTCTACAAACATAAACTCAGAAATCTCATCCCCCTTCACATGGAACAACTAGGGAGTACTTATACTAGAAGGACCTACTAGTTAAGTGTGAAAACAACGCAAAATGAAGGGTAAATTTGTGAGCACCAAGCTATAGGAGGATCAAACTTGTTGAGCCTCGTGCTGTAATTAATTCCTGGACAGCTTGCATGGAAACTTGCACAACTTTTGACTCAAGACCTCAAAGATGCATCATTTTTTTGAATGAAAGCTAACTTCAAATACCATATTTTCCAGCCTCTAAAACATGCTAGACCCTTCGAGAATTAATTACGTTTAGGTGGGAAGTTGCAGTTGGAAATCTGATGTGTCATTTCTCCCAAAATAGGCACTAGAAGCTTCCCCACTAAGATAATGGTTTTTCCCATGTCTTCCTTTGGCTGCTCTAATGGTTTAACATTTGTGTTAGCATGAACCTCACTCTTTGATGCCTTGGTCATGATCTGGTCCACATCATCCTCCCTACCTTCGAACAAAACTATCCTCGGTTTTGAGGTATTCTTCTTGGGCTTCTTCACATGTGGGAATTACTCAAGCTTGAGTGCTTGATCCACCATAGGTTCCAAGACATGGTCCACTCCTTGATGCATGAAGGAAAACTTGTTACACCTCCCATGGTGAGTAGCATTGTGATCAAACTGCCTCGGCCTTCCCAAAAGAAGATGACAAGCTTGCATTGGCACCACATCACATACCACCTTGTCCACATAACTTTCCACTGAAAATTGCACCCTAGCACGATGTGTAATCTTCAACTTACCAACACCATTCAACCACTTAACATAATATGGTTGGGGCTACCTCCATGTTGATATCCCAAGAGCATGCACAAGATCACTACTAATGATGTTGTTGTAGCTACTTCCATCGATGACCACCTTGCAGCTTTTATCCTTGATCTTGCAAATTTATTGGAACACATTTTGTCGCTGGCCCTTCTCAACAATAGGAGCATCATCATGAGCCACTTTGTGAACCATGAGATTAACACCATCTCTCCTCCATTTGAACTCAGAGGTGCTCCAGTCTTAAAAGTACAATATTTTGCATCTTTCTTCTCAGATTCAGATTTGTCATTTGAGTCATCAGTGACATATCCATCATTTGTGAGCAGCACCTTCTTCAAATTAGGACAATCCTTCTTGAAGGTACCTCTACCCTTGCATGTGTGGCACTGAATATTACTAATGCGAGTGACAGGAGTATTGGAAGATTCACCTTTGATGCATTAGCTTCCTTTGCAGTCGTCCTGTTGTGTGAGCAAAAATCTGTAGCAATGCTTCCATCTACTTCTCGCTGAACTAAACCTCTCCAAGTGATTGATGTATATGTTTGTCTACGATTTTGGCGACACTTCAACTGCTGCTCTACACGAATAGCTTGATGCACAAGTTCTTGCAAATCTTGATATGTAACCATCTCTATCCTTTCTTGCACATCTTCATTCAGCCCATGAAAGAATCTTGACATTGTGGCCTCCTCTGGCTCATTCACGGTTGTCCTAATCATCAAAATCTCCATGTCTTTATAGTACTCATAAACACTAGAGTTACCTTGGCACAACCGTTGGAGTCGATTGTACAAGGTTCTTGTGAAATGTTCAGGAACAAAATGCCTCCATAATAGTTTTTTTCATTCGCACCTATGTCTCCGGACGACCTCCAGCACGAAACAATTGGTTCCACTAGATCAAAGCATATCCAATAAACTCAATGGATACATATCGTACCTTCTCCTCCTCTGTAGAGCAGTGGCTATCAAAGATCTGATCCACGCGCATCTCCCACTCCAAATAATCACCAGGCTCAGTTTTTCCATTGAATGATGGTATGGTAAGTTTGAATTTACCAACCCCATCATCTTCATGGTCACAATGAGCACACCCGTGACCTCTTCCTCCCATGACAAAGCCTTCTTGCCGTTCTCCGCGATGATCATGATGAGCACGTCGTGGTCGAGGCTTATAGTAGTTTCGAGCATCATCAGAGTGGTCGCTCCAATGCTCTCCATGGTGGTCATGCTGTATGAGGAGTTGTCGATGTCGACCCCGTGCAGCAAGCCCATCTCATGGTGGAGACGGTGGTGCCCAAGTAGTACCTCGGTGGTCATGGTGAGCATGCCGAGGTGGTGCAGCGTAGTAGCTATGATCATCACCCGAGTAGACGTGGATGTGCTCTCCATGCCCCTCCTCATGGTGGCGTTGGCCCTGCTATTCATGGAGTTGTCGATGTCGACCCTTTGCAGCAAGCCTATCTCAATAGAGTTCCTTGGTGAGGGAGTCGATTCTCCGGCCAAGGTTGGTCTCTATGGCCGATATGCGCCTCCACCTTGTTCAACACATACTCTCGTGTATCCTCCAATGCCAACACTGAAGGAAATATGCCCTAGAGGAAATAATAAAGTTGTTATTTATATTTCCTTATATCATTATAAATGTTTATTATTTATGCTAGAATTGTATTAACCGGAAACTTAGTACATGTGTGAATACATAGACAAACAGAGTGTCACTACTATGTCTCTACTTGACTAGCTCATTAATCAAAGATGGTTAAGTTTCCTAGCCATAGACATGAGTTGTCATTTGATTAACGGGATCACATCATTAGAGAATGATGTGATTGACAAGACCCATCTGTTAGCTTAGCACGATGATCGTTTAGTTTGTTGCTATTGCTTTCTTCATAACTTATACATGTTCCTATGACTATGAGATTATGCAACTCCCGAATACCGGAGGAACACTTAGTGTGCTATCAAACGTCACAACGTAACTAGGTGATTATAAAGATGCTCTACAGGTGTCTCCGATGGTGTTTATTGAGTTGGCGTAGATCGAGATTAGGATTTGTCACTCCGATTGTCAGAGAGGTATCTCTAGGCCCTCTCGGTAATGCACATCAATATAAGCCTTGCAAGCAATGTGACTAATGAGTTAGTTGCGGGGTGATGCATTACGGAACAAGTAAAGAGACTTGCCAGTAACAGGATTGAACTAGGTATTGAGATACCAACGATCGAATCTCGGGCAAGTAACATACCGATGACAAAGGGAACAACGTATGTTGTTATGCGGTTTGACCGATAAAGATCTTCGTAGAATATGTGGGAGCCAATATGAGCATCCAGTTTCCACTATTGGTTATTGACCGGAGATGAGTCTCGGTCATGTCTACATAGTTCTCGAACCCGTAGGGTCTGCACGCTTAATGTTCGATGACGATCGGTATTATGAGTTTATGTGTTTTGATGTACCGAAGGTTGTTCGGAGTCCCGGATGTGATCACAGACATGACGAGGAGTCTCGAAATGGTCGAGACATGAAGATTGATATATTGGACGATGTTATTCGGACACCGGATGAGTTCCGAGGGTCACCGGATAAATATCGGAGTGCCGGAAGGGTTATCGGAACCACCGGAGAAGTAATGGGCCTTATTGGGCCTAGGGGAGAGAGAGGGGCAACCATGGGCTGGCCGCGCGCCCCCCCAATGGGCCTAGTCCAAATTGGACTAGGGGAGGGGCGGTGCACCCTCCTTCCTTCTCTTTCCCCTCTCCTTCCTTCTTCTCCTAGTAGGACTAGGAAAGGGGGGATCCAACTCCTACTTGGAGTAGGATTGCCCCCCTTGGGCGCGCCCTATGAGGGCCGGCCGGCCTCCCCCTTGCTCCTTTATATACGGGGGAGGGGGCACCCCATAGACACACAAGTTGATTGTTTTCGCCGTGTGCGGTGTCCCACAGATTTCCACCTCGGTCATATCGTTGTAGTGCTTAGGCGAAGCTTTGCGTCGGTAACTTCATCATCGCCGTCATCACGCCGTCGTCCTGATGAAACTCTCCCTCGACCTCAGCTGGATCAAGAGTTCGAGGGACGTCACCGAGCTGAATGTGTGCAGTTCGCAGAGGTGTCGTGCGTTCGGTACTTGATCGGTTGGATCGCGAAGACGTTCGACTACATCAACCGCGTTACTTAACGCTTCCGCTTTCGGTCTATGAGGGTACGTGGACACACTCTCCCCGCTCGTTGCTATGCATCTCCTAGATAGATCTTGTGTGATCGTAGGAATTTTTTTTGAAATATTGCGTTCCCCAACAATGGTATCAGAGCCAAATTTATGCGTAGATGTTATGTGCACGAGTAGAACACAAAGAGTTGTGGGCGATAATAGTCATACTGCTTACCAGCATGTCATACTTTGATTCGGTGGTATTGTTGGATGAAGCGGCCTAGACTGACATTACATGACCGCGTTCATGAGACTGGCTCTACCGCCGTGCTTCGCACACAGGTGGCTAGTGGGTGTCTATTTCTCCAACTTTAGTTGAATCAAGTGTGACTACGTCCGGTCCTTGTTGAAGGTTAAAACATCACACTTGACGAAAAATCGTTGTGGTTTTTGATGTGTAGGTAAGAACGGTTCTTGCTAAGCCCGTAGCAGCCACGTAAAATTTGCAACAACAAGTAGAGGACGTCTAACTTGTTTTTGCAGGGAATGTTGTGATGTGATATGGTCAAGACGTGATGATATATAGATTGTTGTATGAGATGATCATGTTTTGTAATAGTTATCGGCAACTGGCAGGAACCTTAGAGCATCTCTAGCCGTTGGCCCCCCAGGGGGCGCCTAAAATCGCCGCCTGGGGGTGAGCCGGCGCAAAAAAATGCCCTGGGGGCGAGTTGGTCCCCAGCCGCCGGCCCCAGGGCCGCCCCCAGACGCGTCTAAATTTTTTCACAAAAGAAAACGTTCGGCGAAGTTCGGCTAAACACGTCTAAATTTCGGCAAACTTCGGGATATATTAGACATGTTCGCGGCTTTTTACATAGCAAATATATTTAAAAAAGGAACTGGCTGAACGCGGAGTAGTAGCCGTCGTCGCCGCCATCCTCACCATCGTCGTCATCGTCGGCCTTCTCCTCCTTGACGCGGCCGACCCTGGTGGACCACTGATCGGCGTCCCCATGGTGGACTGGGGGCGGCGGCGCGTCTTCGTCATCCCTGTCTTCGATGACGACTCCTCCTTCGTCGCGGCCCCAGCGGCGCTGCTCGAACTGCCGTAGGGCGGCGCACTGGCGCTCCCTCGCCATCTTCAAGGAGTCCTTGCACGCCCATTCCAGGGCCGCGTCGTCGTCGAGCTCCACGTCGCCGTGCTCCGTCTTCACGGCGGGAGACCCGGTTCCGTTTTCACCGGCGCGAGCCCCGGCTCCGTCTTTGGCTTGACAAAGCGCGGAGGAGCCGACGAGGAGGCGCGCCGGCCGCCCTCGTTGATGACGATGCCGAAGCTGCGAGTGCGCCGGCCGAGCGGCGTCTCCGCCGCGGGCTCGGCCTTGACACTGAGCAGCGCCGGAGAGCCGGAGGAGGGGGAAGAAGAGTGCGAGGAGGAAGACGAGGAGGAGCCGAACCTCCTGGGCATCCATTGCCCGGCGCGTCGGCGTTGGGCCGGGGCAGCCGCCCTCGCCGGGGGAGGGTATGCCAGCGGCGGGTTGTTGCCGCCCTCAAGGTGCGTCAGCACGCCTACGAGCGTGCGGCCGGAGATGCCCCACCACAGGTGGTGCCCCTCGCTGTTCTTCGTGCCACCCACCACCGGCGCCCCGTTGGTGGACGCCAGCCTCTGCTGCTGACGGTGCTCGAAGTACGCCGTCCATGCCGCGTGGTTGTCGGTGGCGTACTGGGGTAAGGCGAGCTGCTCGTTGGTGAGGGAGGAGCGCGTGATCTCTACCTCGGCGGCGAAGTAGGGTGCGCGCGCCACGGCGTCAGGCAACGGGCGAATGGGCACTCCCCCGTCTCTGAGCGTCCACCCCGTCGGCCTGGCGCGCATGTCCGGTGGCGCCGGGATGTTGGCCTCGAATAGGAGCCACGACTCCTGTTCGCGGAGAGAGCGGCGGCTGAAGCCGTTGGCCGCCGCCTCGTCGCCAGGAAAACGTTCGGCCATCGGGAGAGGGAGAGGGAGGGCTTGGCAGCAGCGCATTGGAGAGGGAGAGGGAGGGCTCGGCGGCGGCGCATGGGAGAGGGAGAGGGAGGGCTCGGCGGCAGCGCACGGGAGAAGTAGAGCTCGGCGGCTAGGGCTGGTGTGGCCAGAGGCGAGGGAAGCCACCGGCTTAATATAGCCGCGCCCGTGTGTACGCGTGCGTGGGAGGGGAGGCGTCGGCGTGCCGCCCAGTGACGCGCCGCCCGTGAGGAATCAATGGCAAGGCTGACCGGCGGCGGCAGCCTTGGCATTGATTCCCGGCGGAACCAAGGCGATGAGGGTGATGAAGCGCCCGTCTCGCTGACTCAGCGGGCCCGCGGCTGCGTGGCGCCAAGACAACTCGCCCGGGCGCCCCCCAGCGCGCCGGGTTCGGCCTGGGTCCGCTGGCGCTGATTTCGGCCCAGGCCGGCGAAAATCGGGCTCCTGGGGGCGCGACTGTGCCGTTTTTTCGGCGCCGGCGCAAAAAAATCGCCTGGGGAGGCCTTTCTGGGGGCGCGGCTAGAGATGCTCTTATGGTTGTCACTTTATTGTATGAAATGCAATCGCTAAGTAGTTGCTTTACTTTATCACTAGGCGGTAGCGATAGTCGTGATAGCAATAGTTGCCGAGACAACAACGATGCTTCGACGGAGATCAAGGTGCCAAGCCAGTGACGATGGTGATCATGACGGTGCTTTGGAGATGGAGATCAAAGGCACAAGATGATGATGGCCATATCATATCACTTATATTGATTGCATGTGATGTTTATCCTTTATGCATCTTATTTTGCTTAGTTCGGCGGTAGCATTATAAGATGATCTCTCACTAAATTTCAAGGTATAAGTGTTCTCCCTGAGTATTCACCATTGTGACAGTTCATCGTGCCGGGACACCACGTGATGATCGGGTGTGATAAGCTTTACGTTCACATACAACGGGTGCAAGCCAGTTTTGCACACGCAGAATACTCGGGTTAAACTTGACGAGCCTAGCATATGTAGATATTGTCGGATTACGGGTTCCGGCAAACCCTTGAGGTTCGACCACTAGGGTGCGCACGAATATCTCTCTCCTTCTTTAGCTCACTCGCACAATGATCTCAAGGCCTAGCCCGCCGAACCCGAGGAACAAGGGACACAAGAGTTTATACTGGTTCGGGCCATCGATGTGGTGTAATACCCTACTCCAGTGCGGTGTGGTGGATTGCCTTGTAGGCTGGGGATGAACAAGTACAAGGGAAGAACAGCCACCTGAGGAGAGGTGTTCTTGAGCTCGGTGAGCTTGTGCGTGCGGGGATGGAATGAATCCGATCTCAGACCAGTTGCCTCCTATGGTGGTGGCTAGTCCTATTTATAGAGGCCCCGGTCCGCTTCCCAAATGTTAAGGCGCGAAGGGATCCCACAACGGCCAATTTGAAGGGGGACAACTAGTACAAGCTATGCTGACAAAAGGTGGTCTTCGCCTGCCAAAGGCTCTAGTGGTAACGCTGTCGTGGGCTCGGCGATGACCTTCGTCCTGCTGTCCTGCTAGTCTTGGTCTCGTTGCACCCATATGGAACCCTTTGCCTGATGCCTCGGGACTCCTCGCCTGCGCCTACCCCTTTAGCACCAAAGAGGCAACCGGTACTCTGCGCCCGCCTGGCGCCCGCCTGGCCTTGGTCGTCATGACTCACGTCACGGGAACATCGCGAGGTGCCCCTCGCCTTGATCTCTCCACTCCTCGCGAGCCAGCCTAGTGAGGCTGCCCCTGAGGAGGTCTTGTGTCGTCCGCCTCGCGTGGGTCTTGAGCGTTTGCTGATGACGATGGGTCGTACCATGCCGTTAATGGAGCCACGCCATGGGCCGCAGGCAGTCAAGTCTGGGGACCCCCGTTCCCAGGACGCCGACAGTAGCCCCCGGGGCCAAGGTGTGCTCGGACTTGGCTTCGAGGCGAAGCCAAGGGGCAAGTGCGGAGTGCCACGGGCCCCAACCGCCTGCGGCCTTGATTGACGCATGGTGATTGACGGGACGTGTGCGTCTCTGCTTCCCCACGCTGCCTCAGCAACTGCCCGATTGACGAGTCCCTAGTGCATGCAGAAAAGCCATCATTACCTGCAATCATGGAGGCCGTCGGTTGGCCTCCTCCTGGCTATAAATGAAGAGCGGGGCAGAGCCCCCGTTGCCCATCTCTTCCTCCGTTCCTCTTGCTTCTTCTTCCTTGCTTCAGTGCTTGCAGCGACACCCATGGCGCCAACGAAGAGGTTCTCGGCCGAGGAGAAGGGGAAGGCTCGCCAAGAGGGGCCCGGCTCACCCCCGCCCAAGAGGGGGCGCGGTCGCCCTCGCAAGCATGTCGCGACCCCCGCTGTGGTTCCTCGTGGGCGAGGACGAGTCTCTTCGGGGTCCGGTGCCGCTCCGGGCGGCCGAGGCGGCGTTTCTCCGCCTGGGGGAAGCCGCCTGAGACGTGGCGGTCTAGTCGACGAGGGAAGGCGCGCCATGGTCGGTAGGCCTCCCCGGCCACGCTTCCACTCGGCGGAGGTACTGCCGGAGTTCATTGTGTGGTCAGAGAACCCGACCGGCACCTGGCTCTAGCTTCCGCGCTCCCTTGCTGGTGAGCTGACGACCACGGGTCCCAGCGGCCTCTAGCTGCAGGCGGACGGCTGCTGCAGCAAGGCCTCGTGGGTTGCGATGGAGATCTCCATCGCGGGCAATGTAGCCCTGGCCCGCGGCTGGCAAACGTTTGCCCGCGCGCACGGTCTGAGCAGGCGGTGCACCCTCCTCTTCATGTACGATGGTGCCGCGACCCTCTTCGTGAGGGTGTTCAGAGAAGATGGTCGCCGCGCTGGGTGCTGCCCTGAAGACATCGATGGTGACGAAGTGCTCGGCCTTGGCGACGGCTGCGACGAGGACGAGGGCGAGCTCGCCCTTGGTGATGGCCGCGGCTCGTCCGGCAGCGGCGGCACCTCCTCCGGCGACAACTCCAGCAACGGCGGCTACGACCAACCGCCCCGTCGCCAGGCTCACTTCGAGGACGGTGGCGGGTCGTCCCGTCGTCGCGCCCCAGTGAAGCGCGAGGAGGGCTCCGACTGAGTTTGGGGGAGCGGTGGGAGCTGATTCTCGGGAGTAGCCGCGGGCGTAGGGGCCGCTTTTGCCTGTTTTTTCTTTGTTTTCTTCTTGCATCACAAGAAGCAAGTATGGGGCCCCGCGGGGGCATATGATGTACCGTAACGCTTTTTCTGCCTTATGCTATGTCCATCGCTTCTGAGTTGTGTCGTGGTATCAATGCTTTACGTAGGCATGTAAGGATAACTTAGCTCGATGCGTCTGAAGTAGTTTCCACCTCGTGAGGTGCGCATCTCCCAGCACCTGATGAGACCTCCCTGCTGCGGACTCGAGATATTGCAAAAATTCGTTAAGAAACCCTTATTCGACCTTGCTCAGGGCCCCAAGCGTCGCCGGTCATGGCCTAGCGCACCACATCGCGGTACCCGTGGGGCACAGACTTAAAAAAGGGGTGCACTGGTCGCGAGCTCGAACGAGGGTGCCTCATGGAGACCAGGGGAAGTGCTTACGCGCGCACTTGTCCAGCCCCCTCGCGAGGCGTGCGAGGGAGAGTGTCGGGAAAAACACAGAACCGAGGGAAAAAACAGAGAGAAAAGGGAATCGAACCAAGCCATCGAGAAACACCAGAACTCAAATTTCCATTAAAGAGGGGCAAGCCAACTACGGAATGCAAATGAACAGCCGCGTCCGGCACCTAGTCTAGTCTTCTCACCAGCGCGGAGCTAAGTGTTGCTACTAGGATGTGGGAGGGAGCCCCCGAGGCCCGAGGGCGGCACTCCGGAGCCTCCGGGGCGTGTACAGCCCCACTCATTATTACGTGAGAGTGTCACGAGCGGAGACCTTCACATGCACTGGGCCTTGCTTCATGGGTAGAACTTCCGGAGGTGCTGGATGTTCCAGGCGTTCTGGATGGGGATCCCGTCCTGCGTCTCCAGGCGCACGGCGCCAGGCCTGGAGACGTGGGCAATCCTAAACGGGCCCTCCCACATGGGTGAGAGCTTATGCAGCCCTTCCCTAGAGAGCATCCGCCTTAGGACGAGATCGCCCACCTCGAGCGTCCTGGAGCGGACGCTGTGGTAGTGATACTATCGCAGCGCCTGCTGGTACCTTGCCGCCCGGAGCGAGGCTTGGCGGCTGTGCTCCTCCCCCAGCACGAGGTCCATCCCCCGCATGGCGTCCTGGTGCGCTTCGTCGAACGCCAGGACCCGCGCGGAGTGATGCTTGACCTCGTGAGGGAGGACTGCTTCAGCTCCGTAGACGAGGAAGAATAGAGTCTCGCCCGTTGGCTTGGTGGCGGTGGTGCGGATGGACCACAGAACGGACTGGAGCTCGTCGTGCCAGCCCCTACTGCAAGCCTCAAGCTTCTTCTTTAAGGTCCTGGTCTTGAGGCCCCTCAAGACCTCCGCGTTGGCACGCTCGGCCTAGCCATTGGTCCTGGGGTGTGCCACTGAGGCATAGCATATCTGCTTTCCAAGGTTAGCACAATATGTCTTGAAGAGATTGCTAGTAAACTGCAAGCCGTTGTCAGTGATGATGCGGTTAGGGACCCCAAACCGGCTCACGAGACCCTTGATGAACTTAACTCCGGACCCGGCTGGGATGGTGCGGACGGCCTCCACCTCCGCCAATTTGGTGAACTTGTCGATGGCAACGTAGAGGTAGCGGTAGCTCCCAGACGCACGAGGGAATGGTCCTAGGATATCCAGCCCCCAGACCGTGAACGGTCATGAGAGTGGGATAGTCTGGAGGCCCTAAGCTGGCTGTTGGATCTGCTTGGCGTGGAATTGGCAGGCCTCACAGGATTTCACTAGCTCGGCTGCGTCGTTGAGTATTGTGTGCCAGTAGAACCCGCTGCGGAACGCCTTGCCAATCAGGGTGCGCGACGACGAGTGATGCTCGCAATCTCCGCCATGTATGTCAGCTAGCAGCTTGCCCCCTTGCTTCCTGGAGATGCATCGTAAGGAAACATCATTCGGCCGTTTTCTGTAGAGCTCACCATCTTGGATGCAGTATGCCGTGGCTTGCCGGGCCACACGCTCTGCATCCTCCTCCTTCTCCGGCAGCGTCCCCCGCACCAGGTACGCCTTGAACTCCTCGGTCCAGCACCCCTCCCGAGGCTTGAGCGCCAGGAGCAGACGTGCTCTTGAGGTTGGACCGCAAGCGGGGGCTCCCGAGGTCGGTGGTTGGGGGAGTTCCTCTCGAGATGGCGCAGTATCCGCGACCGCGGGGGCTGCTAAAGGCTTGAAGAGTCGCTCCTCGAAGACGTCGGGTTCTTTGGGCTGGCGCCTTGACGCCCTCTTGGCGATCTCATCGGCCTCCTTGTTGGTGTCGCGCGGTACATGCTACAGTTCCAGGCCCAAGAATTGCTTCTCCATCCTGCGCACCTCCGCGAGGTACGCCTCCATGTGCTCGTCCCTTGGTTCGTACACCTTGTTAGAGAAGTTGACGAGGAGCTGGGAGTCGCCCTTGATGGTGAGATGCTTGACCCCCAAGGCTGTCGCTTCCTTGAGGCCGGCGATCAACCCTCGTATTCCGCAAAGTTGTTGGAGACCTTCTCACCCCGCTGGAAGCAGGGTTGCACAACGTAGTATAGCTTGTCTTGGGTGAGCGAGATGAGCACAGCACCAGCCCCCGCGCCTTGGCGTGCGAAGGCGCCATCGAAGTACATGACCCAACCATCTGGTGCTTCGCTTCCTGGCGAGAGAGATAGGCTCTCGCAAACTTCAGGTTCCGAGGCGTCGGTCCATTCGGCTACGAAGTCGGCTAGGGCGGCTCCCTTGATGACCCTGGTTGTGCTGAACTCAAGCTGAAATGCCTGAAGTTCGATGTTCCACTCGGCGACCCTTCCCGCGGCATTAGGGCTCCGGAGCACCCTCTCCAGTGGGTAAGCTGAGACGACCTTGATCAGGTGGCCTTGGAAGTAATGGCGTAGCTTGCATGAGGCCACCAAGAGCGCGAGCAGGAGCTTCTGCGGCATGGGATACCGCTCTCTCGCGTCCCGTAGCACTATGCTGGCGAAGTATACTCGGTGCTCGACGAGGGAGGGAGCGTCGATGGAGCCTGTGCCCTCCGGAGGTTGTGGTGCCTCCTGAGGTGAGGGGGCCTTAGGAGCCTGGTCGCTCATCTGGGCCTCCGCAAGCCCGTGAGCGCTGTCTTGCAAGGCCGGACTGTAAGCCGACACCGTCGTGGCTTCGGTGGTGCCGTCTTGGTGCCGTGTCATCCCTGCCGAGGGTGCGGCGTTGCACGGCGGACTCTTGGTCAGGCGCTCTTCCCGGACCGCTACTAACGCCGCGCTGGCGGAGTGGGGAGTGGCGGCCAGGTAAAGCACCAGGGGCTCGAGGGGACGAGGCGCCACCATCACCGGAGGGCTGGTCAGGTATCTCTTGAGGTCTTGAAACACCAGGTCGACCTCTGGGGTCCACTCGAACGGTCCCTTCTTCTTCATCAGCTTGAAGAACAGCAAGGCGTGCTCCCCCAGCTTGGAGATGAAGCGCCCCAGCGAGGTCACGCAGCCTGCAAGCTTCTGCATTTCCTTGAGAGTTTGTTGTGGGCTCATGTCTTCTATTGCCTTGACCTTCTCGGGGTTAGCCTCGATCCCCCTGTGAGACACGAGGAAACCCAGTAGCTTGCCGGAGGGGACACCGAACACGCACTTCTCCGGGTTGAGCCGCAAATCCACCTGGCGCAGGCTAGCGAAGGTCTCCTCCAGGTCCTGAATCAGGGTTCTCGCCTCCCGAGACTTTACCACGATGTCGTCGATGTAGGCTCCAGCGTTTCTCCCGAGCTGCTGACCCAGGGCGATGTGCATCAGCCGCTGGAAGGTCGCCACAGCATTGCGCAGTCGGAACGGCATGCGGGTGTAGCAGTACACCCCGCACGGGGTCAAGAAGGCGGTCTTCTCCACATCCTCCACTGCCATCTTGATCTGGTGGTAGCCCGAGAACGCGTCCAGGAAACACAGCAGGTCGCACTCGGCGGTGGAGTCGATGATCTGGTCGACGCGCAGAAGCGGGAACGGGTCTTGGGGATAGGCCATGTTGAGGTTGGTGAAGTCGACACACATGCGTTCCTTCCCGCCTTTCTTTGGCACGACGACGGGGTTCGCCAGCCACTCTGGGTATCAGACCTCGCGAATGACACCTGCCGCCTCCAGCTTGCGAGTTTCCTGGACGATGAAGGACTGCTTCTCCGTGGACTGTCGCCACGCCTTCTGCTTCACAGGGTGCACATTGGGGCACACCCTTAAGTGATGCTCAATTACCCCCCTTGGGACCCCTACCAGCTGCTTGGGTTCCCAGGCGAATACCTCCTTGTTCGCGCGCAAGAACTTCACCAATCCCTCCTCTTGATCTGGGCCGAGGTTGGCGCCTATGATGAAGGTGGCTCCCGAGGGTCCACCTTCCTCGACCGGTACTTGCTTCATTTCGGCCCGATCTTGAGTGAACAGCTGCTTCTTCTTTGCCGGTGCGGCCTCCTTAGCCCCTGGGGTGGCTTCGCCGGCCGGGTGCACTGCTGCTGCGGCCCTGAAGGCAAGCTTGAGGGCCGTCAGAGCCTCCTTGGTGTCTCCAGCCACGGTGAGGACGTCGCTGCTACCGGGCATCTTCATGAGGTTGTAGGCCGGATGAGTCGCTGCCATGAACTAATCTAAGGCAGGGGTACCCGAGGATGGCGTTGTACGGGAGGCCGATGCGGGCAATGTCGAAGTCAATAAGCTCGGTGCGGTAGTTGTCGCGGGTGCCGAAGGTCACGGGGAGGCGGATCTGCCCTAGGGGGCTGGTGGAGCCGCTGCCGACTCCGGAGAAGGGCTTGGTAGGACGGAGCCGTTCATGCGGTACGTGAAGCAAGCCATAAGCCTCCACGGAGATCACATTAAGGCCCGCCCCACCGTCAATGAGGGTCTTGCACACGCAAAATACTCGGGTTAAACTTGACGAGCCTAGCATATGCAGATATTGTCGGATTACGGGTTCCGGCAAACCCTTGAGGTTCGAACACTAGGGTGCGCACGAAGATCCCTCTCCCTCTTTAGCTCACTCGCACAACGATCTCAAGGCCTAGCTAGCCGAACACGAGGAACAAGGGACACAAGAGTTTATAATGGTTCGGGCCACCGATGTGGTGTAATACCCTACTCCAGTGCGGTGTGGTGGATTGCCTTGTAGGCTGGGGATGAACAAGTACAAGGGAAGAACAGCCTCCTGAGGAGAGGTGTTCTTGAGCTCGGTGAGCTTGTGCGTGCGGGGATGGAATGAATCCGATCTCAGACCAGTTGCCTCCTATGGTGGTGGCTAGTCCTATTTATAGAGGCCCCGGTCCTCTTCCCAAATTTTTAGGCGGGAAGGGATTCCACAACGGACAATTTGAAGGGGGACAACTAGTACAAGCTATCCTGACAAAAGGTGGTCTTCGCCTGCCAAAGGCTCTGGTGGTGACGCCCTCGTGGGCTCCGCGATGACCTCCGTCTTTCCGTCCTGCTGGTCTTGGTCTCATTGCACCGATATGGAAACCTTTGCCTGATGCCTCGGGACTCCTCGCCTGCGCCTGCCCCTTTAGCACCAAAGAGGCAACCGGTACTCTGGGCCCGCTGGCGCCCGCCTGGCCTTGGTTATCATGGCTCATGTCACGGGAACCTCGCAAGGTGCCCCTCACCTTGATCTCTCTGCAACTCATGAGCCAGCCTAGTGAGGCTGCCCCTGAGGAGGTCTAGTGCCATCCGCCTCGCGAGGCTCGGCCCCTAGAGAGTGTCTTGAGTGTTTGCTGATGAAGATGGGCCGTACCAGGACATTAATGGAGCCATGCCACGGGCTGCAGGCAGGCAAGTCTGGGGACCCCCGTTCCCAGGACGCCGAGCGATATGGCCTCGGAACACTGAGACCGAAAGATCGAGCGTGAATCATATAGTAGATATGATCAACATAGTGATGTTCACCATTGAAAACTACTCCATCTCACGTGATGATCGGACATGGTTTAGTTTATTTGGATCACATGATCACTTAGATGATTGGAGGGATGTCTATCTAAGTGGGAGTTCTTAAGTAATATGATTAATTGAACTTTAATTTATCATGAACTTAGTACCTAATAGTATTTTGCATGTCTATGTTGTTGTATATCAATGGCCCGTGCTACCGTTCCTCTGAATTTTAATGCGTTCTTAGAGAAAGCTAAGTTGAAAGATGATGGTAGCAACTACACGGACTGGGTGCCTAACTTGAGGATTATCCTCATTGATGCACAGAAGAATTACGTCCTGGAAGCACCACTAGGTGCAAGACCCGCTGCAGGAGCAATGCTGGACGTTGTGAACACCTGGCAGAGCAAAGCTGATGACTACTCAATAGTTCAGTGTGCCATGCTTTACGGCTTAGAACCAGGACTCCAACGACGTTTTGAACGTCATGGAGCATATGAGATGTTCCAGGAGTTGAAGTTAATATTTCAAGCAAATGCCCGGATTGAGAGATATGAAGTCTCCAATAAGTTCTACGGCTGTAAAATGGAGGAGAATAGTTTTGTCAGTGAACATATACTCAAAATGTCTGGGTATATCACTTGACTCAGCTCGGAGTTAGTCTTCCGGATGATAGTGTCATTGACAGAGTTCTTCAATCACTGCCACCAAGCTACAAAAGCTTCGTGATGAACTATAATATGCAAGGGATGGATAAGACAATTCCCGAGCTCTTCGCAATGCTAAAGGCTGCGGAGGTAGAAATCAAGAAGGAGCATCAAATGTTGATGGTCAACAAGACCACCAGTTTCAAGAAAAAGAGTAAAGGGAAGAAGGGGAACTTCAAGAAGAACGGCAAACAAGTTGCTACTCAAGTGAAGAAGCCCAAGTCTGGACCAAACCTGAGACTGAGTGCTTCTACTGCAAAGGGACTGGTCACTGGAAGCGGAACTGCCCCAAGTATTTGGCGGATAAGAAGGATGGCAAAGTGAACAAAGGTATATGTGATATACATGTTATTGATGTGTACCATACTAATGCTCGCATTAGTACCTGGGTATTTGATACTGGTTCTGTTGCTAATATTTGCAACTCGCAACAGGGACTACGGATTAAGCGAAGATTGGCTAAGGACGATGTGATGATGCGCGTGGGAAATGGTTCCAAAGTCGATGTGATCGCGTCAGCACGCTACCTCTACATCTACCTTCGGGATTAGTTTTAAACCTGAATAATAGTTATTTGGTGCCAACGTTAAGCATGAACATTATATCTGGATCTTGTTTGATGCGAGACGGTTATTCATTTAAATATGAGAATAATGGTTGCTCTATTTATATGAGTAATATCTTTTATGGTCATGCACCCATGAAGAGTGGTCTATTTTTGTTGAATCTTGATAATAGTGATACACATATTCATAATATTGAAGCCAAAAGATGCAGAGTTGATAATGATAGTGCAACTTATTTGTGGCACTACCGTTTGGGTCATATTGCTGTAAAGCGCATGAAGAAACTCCATACTGATGGACTTTTGGAATCACTTGATTATGAATCACTTGGTACTTATGAACCATGCCTCATGGGCAATGACTAAAACTCCGTTCTCCAGAACAATGGAGCAAGCAACAGATTTATTGGAAATAATACATACTGATGTATGCGGTCCAATGAATATTGAGGCTCACGGTGGGTATCGTTATTTTCTGACCTTCACACATGATTTAAGCAGATATGGGTATATCTACTTGATGAAACATAAGTCTGAAACATTTGAAAAGTTCAAAGAATTTCAGAGCAAAGTGGAAAATCATCGTAACAAGAAAATAAAGTTTCTGCGATCTGATTGTGGAGGAGAATATTTGAGTTACGAGTTTGTTCTTCATTTGAAACAATGTGGAATAGTTTCGCAACTCACGCCACCCGAAACACCACAGCATAATGGTGTGTCCGAACATCGTAACCGCACTTTATTAGATATGGTGCGATCTATGATGTCTCTTACTGATTTACCGCTATCGTTTTGGGGTTATGCTTTAGAGACAGCTGCATTCACGTTAAATAGGGCACCATCTAAATCCGTTGAGACGACACCTTATGAACTGTGGTTTGGCAAGAAACCCAAGTTGTCGTTTCTTAAAGTTTGGGGCTGCGATGCTTATCTGAAAAAGCTTCAACCTGATAAGCTCGAACCCAAATTGGAGAAATGTGTCTTCATGGGATACCCAAAAGAGACTGTTGGGTACAGCTTCTATCACAGATCCGAAGGCAAGATATTCGTTGCTAAGAATGGATCCTTTCTAGAGAAGGAGTTTCTCTCGAAAGAAGTGAGTGGGAGGAAAGTAGAAGTTGATGATGTAATTGTACCTGCTCCCTTATTGGAAAGTAGTTCATCACAGAAATCAGTTCATGTGACTCCTACACCAATTAGTGAGGAAACTAATGATGATGATCATGTAACTCCAGATCAAGTTACTACCGAACCTCGTAGGTCAACCAGAGTAAGATCCGCACTAGAGTGGTGCGGTAATCCTGTTCTGGAGGTCATGTTACTTGACCATGACGAACCTACAAACTATGAGGAAGCGATGATGAGCCCAGATTCTGCAAAATGGCTTGAGGCCATGAAATCTGAGATGGGATCCATGTATGAGAACAAAGTGTGGACTTTGGTTGACTTGCCCGATGATCGGCAAGCCATAGAGAATAAATGGATCTTCAAGAAGAAGACTGACGCTGACGGTAATGTTACTGTCTACAAAGCTCGACTTGTTGTGAAAGGTTTTCGACAAGTTCAAGGAGTTGACTACGATGAGACCTTCTCACCCGTAACGATGCTTAAGTCCGTCCGAATCATGTTAGTAATTGCCACATTTTATGATTATGAAATTTGGCAAATGGATGTAAAAACTGCATTCCTAAATGGATTTCTGGAAGAAGAGTTGTATATGATACAACCAAAAGGTTTTATCAATCCAAAGGATTCTAACAAAGTGTGCAAGCTCGAGCGATCCATTTATGGACTGGTGCAAGCATCTCGGAGTTGGAATAAATGTTTTGATAGTGTGATCAAAGCATATGGTGTTATACAGAATTTTGGAGAAGCCTGTATTTACAAGAAAGTGAGTGGGAGCTCTATAGCATTTCTAATATTATATGTGGATGACATATTGTTGATTGGAAATGATATAGAATTTTTGGATAGCATAAAAGGATACTTGAATAAGATTTTTTCAATGAAAGACCTCGGTGAAGCTTCTTATATATTGGGCATCAAGATCTATAGAGGTAGATCAAGACGCTTAATTGGACTTTCACAAAGCACATACCTTGATAAAGTTTTGAAGAAGTTCAAAATGGATCAAGCAAAGAAAGGGTTCTTGCCTGTGTTACAAGGTGTGAAGTTGAGTCAGACTCAATGCCCGACCACCACAGAAGATAGAGAGAAAATGAAAGTCATTCCCTATGCTTCAGCCATAGGTTCAATCATGTATGCAATGCAGTGTACCAGACCTGATGTGTGCCTTGCTATTAGTTTAGCAGGGAGGTACCAAAGTAATCCAGGAGTGGATCACTGGACAGCGGTCAAGAACATCTTGAAATACCTGAAAAGGACTAAGGATATGTTTCTCGTTAATGGAGGTGACAAAAAGCTCGTCGTAAATGGTTACATCGATGCTAGCTTTGCCACTGATCCGGATGACTCTAAGTCAAAAACCGGATACGTATTTATATTGAACGGTGGAGCTGTCAGTTGGTGCACTTCTAAGCAAAGCGTCGTGGCAGGATCTACGTGTGAAGCGGAGTACATAGCTGCTTCGGAAGCAACAAATGAAGGAGTCTGGATGAAGGAGTTCATATCCGATCTAGGTGTAATACCTAGTGCATCGGGTCCAATGAAAATCTTTTGTGACAATACTCATGCAATTGCCTTGGCAAAGGAATCCAGATTTCACAAGAGAACCAAGCACATCAAGAGACGCTTCAATTCCATCCATGATCAAGTCAAGGAGGGAGACAGAGATTTTCAAGAAACATACGGATCTGAATGTTGCAGACCCGTTGACTAAGCCTCTCTCACGAGCAAACCATGATCAGCACCAAGACTCCATGGGTGTTAGAATCATTACTGTGTAATCTAGATTGTTGACTCTAGTGCAAGTGGGAGACTGAAGGAAATATGCCCTAGAGGCAATAATAAAGTTGTTATTTATATTTCCTTATATCATGATAAATGTTTATTATTCATGCTAGAATTGTATTAACCGGAAACTTAGTACATGTGTGAATACATAGACAAACAGAGTGTCACTAGTATGCCTCTACTTGACTAGCTCGTTAATCAAAGATGGTTAAGTTCCCTAGCCATAGACATGAGTTGTCATTTGATTAACGGGATCACATCATTAGAGAATGATGTGATTGACAAGACCCATCTGTTAGCTTAGCACGATGATCGTTTAGTTTGTTGCTATTGCTTTCTTCATAACTTATACATGTTCCTATGACTATGAGATTGTGCATCTCCCGAATACCGGAGGAACACTTAGTGTGCTATCAATTGTCACAACGTAACTTGGTGATTATAAAGATTCTCTACAGGTGTCTCCAATGGTGTTTGTTGAGTTGGCGTAGATCGAGATTAGGATTTGTCACTCCGATTGTCGGAGAGGTATCTCTGGGCCCTCTCGGTAATGCACATCACTATAAGCCTTGCAAGCAATGTGACTAATGAGTTAGTTGCGGGATGCATTACGAAACTAGTAAAGAGACTAGCCGGTAACGAGATTGAACTAGGTATTGAGATACCGACGATCGAATCTCGGGCAAGTAACATACTATTGACAAAGGGAACAATGTATGTTGTTATGCGGTTTGACCGATAAACATATTCGTAGAATATGTGGGAGCCAATATGAGCATCCAGGTTCCGCTATTGGTTACTGACCGGAGATGAGTCTCGGTCATGTCTACATAGTTCTCGAACCCGTAGGGTCCGCACGCTTAACGTTCGATGATGATCGGTATTATGAGTTCATGTGTTTTGATGTACCGAAGGTTGTTCGGAGTCCCGGATGTGATCACGGACATGACGAGGAGTCTCAAAATGGTCGAGACATGAAGAATGATATATTGGACGATGTTATTCGGACACCGGATGAGTTCCGGGGGTCACCGGATAAATATCGGAGTGCCGGAAGGGTTATCGGAACCACCGGAGAAGTAATGGGCCTTATTGGGCCTAGGGGAGAGAGAGAGGGGCAGCCAAGGGCTGGCCGCGCGCCCCCCATGGGCCTAGTCCGAATTGGACTAGGGGGAGGGGCGGCGCCCCCTCCTTCCTTCTCTTTCCCCTCTCCTTCCTTCTTCTCCTAGTAGGACTAGGAACGGGGGGATCCAACTCCTACTTGGAGTAGGATTGCCCCCCTTGGGCGCGCCCTATGAGGGCCGGCCGGCCTCCCCCTTGCTCCTTTATATACGGGGGAGGGGGCACCCCATAGACACACAAGTTGATTTTTTTAGCCGTGTGCGGTGCCCCCTCCACAGATTTCCACCTCGGTCATATCGTTGTAGTGCTTAGGCGAAGCCCTGCGTCGGTAACTTCATCATCGTCGTCATCACGCCGTCGTGCTGACAAAACTCTCCCTCAACCTCAGCTGGATCAAGAGTTCGAGGGACGTCACCGAGCTGAATGTGTGCAGATCGCGGAGGTGCCATGCATTCGGTACTTGATCGGTTGGATTGCGAAGACGTTCGACTACATCAACCGTGTTACTTAACGCTTCCGCTTTCGGTCTACGAGGGTACGTGGACACACTCTCCCCGCTCGTTGATATGCATCTCCTAGATAGATCTTGCGTGATCGTAGGATTTTTTTTGAAATACTGCGTTCCCCAACAAACACATAGGCGGGCTACAAGCTTGGATCATACACGGGAAGTGGCAGATCCTCCTCCAAGAGGCGCTCACGTCCATGCACACCATGAACACTGCTGGACCTCCTCGAACCCATGGAAGCTTCTCAAGAACAAAATCAGCAAGAGAGAAAATATCACCATGAACAACCTAAAGCTCTCATGCCAAGATGATGCGGGAAGTCATGGAAACAATCTTCCACGGTGCCAAAGAACTCACAAGGAGCAGCAACTGTCTCCCTCAAATGGAAAAGAACAAGAGGAAACACTCTCAAATAAATTGCAACGGGTAACTAGCTTGGTTTACAAGGACGCAACCCAAACCATGAAACGTGTGAACCTATGTAGAATCACAAGAGAGAACCACAAGGATCCTATATGAATTGAGGACAGTCCCTTCAATCCACACACACGAGCTAACACTCAACGATACTAGTGCTCACAACACAACACAACCTCACCGGTTGTCTACAAACATAAACTCAGAAATCTCATGCCCCTTCACATGGAACAGCTAGGGAGTACTTATACTAGAAGCACCTACTAGTTAAGTGTGAAAACAACTCAAAATGAAGGGTAAATTCATGAGCCCCAAGCTATAGCAGGAGCAAACTTGTTGAGCCTCGCGTTGTAATTAATTCCTGGACAACTTGCATGGAAACTTGCACAACTTTTGACTCAAGACCTCAAATGATGCACCGTTTTTAATGAAAGTTGACTTCAAAGACCATCTTTTCCAGCCTCTAAAACGTGCTAGACCCTTCTACAATTAATTAGGTTTAGGTGGGAAGTTGCAGCCGGAAATCTGATGTGTCATTTCTCCCAAAATAGGCACCGAAAGCTCCGCACTAAGATAATGGTTTTGCCCATGTCTTCCTTTGGCTGCTCTAATGGTTTAACATTTGTGCTAGCATGAACCTCACTCTTTGATGCCTTGGTCATGATCTGGTCCACATCACACATGAGGCAAACCGTCAATATGATGAGCATGCCAGCCTCAAGAGCTAGTTGCATTGAAAGTCCTGCTATACGTTATTTCTATTATGTTATCACTAACTCATTGTAGGAATGAGGAGAAGTTTCTAAGGTGAATGAGGAGGACATGCTAATTCCTGAGAAAGTAGCAAACCTTGACGTCGGTTATTCACCCAACCTAGGGGCAATACTTTTGCCACACCTCGCGCATGAAGCAAATCATGCACAAGGAGATATCGTGTGTGCAGGAGTGATCACCATGTTGGCCAATGCCCTTGGTGTCAACTACAATCACCTTCGCCCCATTGTCGGTAAAACCCTTGTTAATTGCGTGTTCTTACTAGCGGTGGAATGGTAGAAGTTCGTAATGGCAGTCATGGCATTAGAATTCCTGGAGTGGCACACTTGTTTCATACTCCTATGCCTAACTGTTTCTCCATCGAGCATGAACAATTGCATTATGTTGCATAGGAAGGAGATGCGGCTTTTGATCAAGAAGGCCCAAAACCAAAACAAGTAGATGAAGAAGAACTCGCCACCAGCGAAGAAGAGGAGCAACCACAACAAGACTACACCACCTATGCAGACCTCAGCAGCCTCCAGGGCTTTATTGATGATATGAGAAATCTTGACGCATCCCTTCGAGGCACGCCCACCTACATGAACATGAACTTCTCCAACTGGAGCCAAGAGTGGTCCCCTGACCAACCGCCGCAATGATCTCGCTGGTTTGGGCTTGCAAAAGCCGAGCTTGGGGGAGGTTCACCACTTCTACATCAAGATGTGACAGTGTTTGAATAAGATGTAATGAGGTTGTACTTAAGCTCGAGGAGCTTCAAAACACTCGTGTTGGTTTGTTCCAACACTTTGCTTTTATTTGCTTTTTGTTTTTCTTTTGCCTTTGCGATTTTTCGGTTGCAAATTAGTATTCAAAAACCCAAAAACAATAAAAATAGAATAAGCTTCGCTTTGCTCTTGTTCTTTATCTTGCCCTTTGGAGTTCATTTGCATTTTGTTTTCAGAGGAGTTGATCAATGCCAGACAACGAGGAATGCAAGAGTAAGGAAGGCAAGTGTGTAAATTCGCAACCGTGAAGGTATGTCCTATGACCCCCGTCTTTTGCACTTGAAATGCTTAGATTAGATGTACTAGTAGTATGTGTGATATGTGCAGATGGGAGTAGGTCTTGATAGTTAAGAGAGTTTTGTTCTAGTAGCTGAAATAATTTTGTAGCCTTTGTTCTGTTTAGTTTAGACAACCAACACTTGTCGTGGGACTGTTTTTAAATGAAATGATATTAACTAAGAATAACTATGCAAAAGAGAAAGTCTTTCAAGGCTTGGGAGTTGAGAAAATTGCAGTAGAAGTGATGTTTGAATTGCTCAACCCCATGTTGTTAATTTCAATACATTTGATAGCACTTGTGGATTAAATTGTCTAGAGGAACTTAGTTGAATGGTGAATGAGATTATGCCAAAAATATGTGTTGTATCTCTTACATGGTGCTTCAGCTCCTTGCTGGTGCCATGGCCCTGCTACTATATGCATGTGTACGTGTGTAAATGTGGTTTCGTCACCTTTCTTGATGTTATGCTGAGGACTCCGCTGGCCAATGAACGATCCACCAAGAGCGATAGCTTGGATTTCGGCTATGAGTTTGTTACCGTACGTAGTGGCAACACTGCAAACGCATATTATTCAGCTTTCTCTTGAAATGGTGTGTATGTGGTAAACAAAAGGGACTACTCAAAAGATCTCGAAAGATACATATATCAGAGGTCCATAGTTCCTAAGCATTAAGCCACAGCGAAAACCTATGCATAATCACTTAGTTGGCATAATCTCTTCACGTGACAATTAAAGTTCTAGCACATAATGATTGAAATAAACTGCTTTAGAGCCTTGAGGAGGAAATGACTGTGGGTGTGCTTAAGAGCATTAGAGCATCATTTTTCACTACATGCTTTCACTCCCTAACCTATGTTTTATTGGCTCTGTCTAAAGAAAAATTCTTCCGTGCAATCCCTGCAAGCTAGTGTTGTCTAGAATAAATAGAATAGTGCTGCAAACTTGTTTTATCTAGTAGATCAAGAACTTTGTGTCGATTATCTTTTCTTCAATAACACTTGCACTATAACCATGCCACCGCTACAACTATTCAGTGTTTTCAGGTCAAGAAGTGGATGGCTATCTAGGATTACCGATCGTAAATGAACCAAAACCTTCTCGTTATTTTGGTTTAAACAACTGAGTTCCTTATGATTTGGATTTCTCTTTATGTTGCCCGAGGACGATCAAGTTTAAGCTTGGGGGAGTTGATGAGTGATATTTTTACACTCATTTCACCTTTGTTTAAACCGAGATATTTATATTAAAAAGCGATATTTGCTCCAATATTGGTACTAATGACTAACGAATGCAAAGGATTCCACAAATCCTCTCTTTGATGTGTTTCCATGGGAAATGGGCTAAAAAGGGGAGAAATCACTTGTGGAAATGGAATGGAAAGAGAATGGAGGAAGAAGGAATCACTAGGAGATGTCTACGGTATACGAACACAGCACAAAAGACGGCATTCCATACGGATGCGAGCGCCCGTATGAGCGCCCTGAATTCCGAGGCAGATCATCCACCCAAACAACTTTCGTTAAAGGGACCCCATCAAAATGTCAACAGGGAGACGAGCACAGAAGCTAGAACGTCTTCATCCGCAAACCCTAGCCGCTGCCATCTCCATAGCCATCTCCACCACCACCATAGTGTTCATCCATCCCATTCATACTTCTAATTGTGCATCGCACAAGGCATCCATTGTAAGACATATTGCAAGCAATCAATCTCAAGATGTGTTGTTTAATGTTTTGTTCTCGTGATTTGATCTCCATGTGTGAGAAGTTCAGTAAGGTATGGGTTGAGGCATAAGCCTTGCAACCCGAGGTATTTGTTGAGGGCGTCAATGGAAAACTTTGACATATTGTCCCGTATATGTGAAATAAAATTGTTCCGTGAAGTTGTCTCTTGTCTTGTCCGCGATCTTCATCCCTGCAGGTACCCAGGATCATGGAGATTGAGCATCGGTGAGGTTAGGAGCAAGGAGACCGTGAAGTGTTATATCGCACACTGGTGACAGTAAAGTTCAGTAGGGTAACATGGATCATATCCTTGGGAGACATGAGGTGTAGTCATTAAACACCCAAAGCTCTTATCTGATTTCAGTATCTTAATTATTGAGGCAACCCCACGGGATGGATAGGGCCTGCAGTAGGACAACTGATTCTTGATGCAGGACTCATGCCGGTCAAGATGTTATTTGGACACATCCCCCACTTTGATCCGTAACAAGCACATCTCAATGGGTGACTTCCAGCGCACAAATTAATACCGTATTTGATCCCAGCACAAATACTGAAGGAAATATGCCCTAGAGGCAATAATAAAGTATTATTTATTTACTTATATCATGATAAATGTTTATTATTCATGCTAGAATTGTATTAACCGGAAACATAATACATGTGTGAATACATAGACAAACAGAGTGTCACTAGTATGCCTCTACTTGACTAGCTCGTTGATCAAAGATGGTTATGTTTCCTAGCCATAGACATGAGTTGTCATTTGATTAACGGGATCACATCATTAGGAGAATGATGTGATTGACTTGACCCATTCCGTTAGCTTAGCACTCGATCGTTTAGTATGTTGCTATTGCTTTCTTCATGACTTATAC
Organism: Triticum aestivum; assembly: GCF_018294505.1. Classification (NCBI taxonomy): domain Eukaryota; kingdom Viridiplantae; phylum Streptophyta; class Magnoliopsida; order Poales; family Poaceae; genus Triticum; species Triticum aestivum. The sequence continues at coordinate 313,719,949 of NC_057805.1, forward strand.
ATGTTCCTATGACTATGAGATTATGCAACTCCCGTTTACCGGAGGAACACTTTGTGTGCTACCAAACATCACAACGTAACTGGATGATTATAAAGGTGCTCTACAGGTGTCTCCAAAGGTACTTGTTGGGTTGGCGTATTTCGAGACTAGGATTTGTCACTCCGATTGTCGGAGAGGTATCTCTGGGCCCACTCGGTAATGCACATCACTATAAGCCTTGCAAGCATTGTAACTAATGAGTTAGTTGCAGGATGATGTATTACAGAACGAGTAAAGAGACTTGCCGGTAACGGGATTGAACTAGGTATCGAGATACCGACGATCGAATCTCGGGCAAGTAACATACCGATGACAAAGGGAACAACGTATGTTGTTATGCGGTCTGACCGATAAAGATCTTCGTAGAATATGTGGGAACCAATATGAGCATCCAGGTTCCGCTATTGGTTATTGACCGGAGAGGTGTCTCGGTCATGTCTACATAGTTCTCGAACCCGTAGGGTCCGCACGCTTAACGTTACGATGACAGTTATATTATGAGTTTATATGTTTTGATGTACTGAAGGTTGTTTGGAGTCCCGGATGTGATCACGGACATGACGAGGAGTCTCGAAATGGTCGAGACATAAAGATTGATATATTGGAAGCCTATGTTTGGACATCGGAAGTGTTCCGAGGTTACCGGAACCCCCCCCCCCCCGGTAACTTAATGGGCCTTATTGGGCCTAGGTGGAAGAGAGGAGAGGAGGCTAGGGCAGGGTC